>NW_008652120.1:21711-32490 GCF_000695815.1 Acanthisitta chloris | reverse complement strand
ATGACAAACCTCCATCTCATTATTTTTCGCATGTTCTAATTTTGCCAGTGTTTAATGAATCAAAATCTCTCTTTCCAAATTAACTCATTGGGGTTTTTTTTTCCCTATGACTTGTTTTTTATTTCCCTGATATTTTGCCATTGTACTGGTGCTGCCCCATCATATCTTATTGACTGGATTTATTTGAATAATGTACTTTATTTCCATGGATAGAACTACATCCTACTTGCTTAGTTACAAGGCCTTACTCATACAAGCAGCTTTCTCATTTGGCTCGTAAATCTCAGTCAACTGTGAAAAGTTTAGTAACATTCTGGTGTACAAGGGAAGCTTTATGGTCTAGTAAAACCTCTGAAAATGACATCTCTATGCATTAATAGGAGTTATGATGTTTGGAAAATGGCAAAATGACCAACTATATTTTTTTGTAAATGCAAATGGAGGTGCTTGTTTTGAGAACATGATATGTATTTAACTGGAAAATTATGGATTGAGCTGGTTTTGTTCTCCTACATCTAAACCTAGCCTTTACTATAAAGCCAGATTTAAAAACAATATATGTAAAATATATAATCCACTTGAAAATTTGTACTTGGTCTGAAGACCAACCCTCACTGGTGTTAAAAGATCGTTTCTCAGATGGGGTTTCATTTTCTCACATGAGTACTTTTGCTAACACCAGCAAACCCTTTCACTATGGATATTAATGTTCTTGTTCCAATAAAGTAAAATAGATGAAATGGCATATTTAATTTTCTCATAATCCTATAAATAATTTCTTATATTTCATGTTTGAGTATAGTCTATGTGATATACACAAACGTGAGACCTACAGTCCTTGATATCACAATATCAAAGGCAAGATACATATCCTTCTTGGGCACATTAATATAATGGTATTGATAATCTGAGAGAATTTGAACGGAAGGACCTTTGTCAAAATACTTATTTTGTCTTTCTTCATGGAAGTAGGAAAAGGTCAATGAAAGTTAATGGCAGAGTTTGCTAAGACTAAAAACCATCAGCCAAGTTTTTTATACCCTAACAATTACCAAACATTAAAGCAGTCTATTATAATGAAATAAAGCCAAATGAACAAATTGAAATATAACATATATGGCAAAAATTTATAATCTTCAGAGTTTTCTGTAGCTGGAAGTGAATATTGCCATCACTTCCAAGGAAAAATGGGTGAAGAAACCAGATATATTTGTGTTGCCCTGCTAAAGTAAGATTCTTTCCAGTTTCAATTTACTATCTTTGAAAGACTGCAAGCCTCAATATGAGCTTCTACAAACGTTCTTGTACATTTATGGTTGCCTTGGCTGCTTTCAAACTGAAGTGCAAGATGTTTGTGTGACAGGACAACACTGTGTGTGTTAAATCAGGAGATAACGTGAGATAAGAAGATACAAAAGCAGTGACTCTGGCTGAGACTTTTCTGAGTGTGGAGACCTGATAGGAGATGCACAGGTTTGTGATTTGGTCACTCCCTGTCCTGCAGAACAACCCTCAGCATCTTCCCCAGCAAGTTGTGTCGGGAAGTGGGGAAATGTTGCAATTCTGTGCTGCCAACTTGGGACAGGTGGGAGTGAGGTGGTGAATGAGTGAGCAAGAACACTGAATTCTGAGGCTTCAAGTGTATTTGATTCGAAACAAGAAGGAAAAAACCCATTTGTTCTTCATAAAGCCCAACGTTTTGGCTGTTTTTCAGTTCCATGTGAATGGACAGATTCTACTAGGAATAAATGGTCGGTGTGCAAGACAGAGAAGAATACACCTTAGTGACTGGCCAGATAGCATCTGTTTGCACTTCCAGGTGGTGATGGTCTCTTTCAGTAGTAACTGTGAATTTGACAGCATGTGGGGAGAAATACAGTCCTGTTATTTGTTATATTGAGGAAAGGGGGAGAAATGGTACACATTTGGAAGAACACTATCTGGCTCAAGGATGTCATGATCTTCTGCACAATTAGTGCAAGTTTTGGTGCAAAACTGGGTTTAGATTCCCTACCAGGTGAAAATCCTTTTTACCCTATCTCAATATAACCTTTGGAAGAAGTGGCAAGGTTCAACTGTCTTTTTTTTTTTCTGTTTTCCTAGTGATAGTTTCCTTTTTTTTTTCCTGGTGATAGTGTAAGAGCTGACATGAATTTCACATTTTCATGTCTCATTCAATGGATTTGGGATTGAACATATATTTAGTGTCGAACTACATAGCCATTCAATGGATTTGGGATTGAACATATAATTAGTGTTGAACTACATAGCTTCTTGGGAATGATGAAACTAAAGTCCAGACCTGACTATGGCACCAATAAATGCCTGACACATGTATTTTTATTTTTCTACTGATTGGCTAATCCCATTCTAAAAACACTGAGAAGAAGCTTCAATAAAAGGAAACTGCTTTAAGCACTAGTAATACAGGATAAGATTTTATGGGTGTTTTTTAGAGACAATTTATCAACCTTAGTGAGTGAAAAAATGGCTAGATTAATCTGAAATGACTTTCTTATGAGATTTCTAGTCATTCCTGGTGCAAAATAGAAATTAAATTCCACAAATATTATGTGTGTTCCATCCCACAGATTTGTGCTAGCTAGAAGTCAAAGGCTTGTGCATTGAATTGATACCCTTGACTGAGGAGGGATTGATAGAGTAATCCAGTGCATTGAATTGATACCCTTGACTGAGGAGGGACTGAGATAGTAATTTTGTAGTCCAAAGTGCAATCTGAGTTGGATTTCTGTTTTGGTTGGTTAGTGGTGCAGAGGGAAGGCTTTGTTCGGTCAAATACCCATCATCACACCCACTTCTTTCTGGCCTGCAAAAAATCCCCTTTTCCTCCTTTCTTCCTCAGTTCTGGCTCCAAGGAATTGATACCCTTGACTGAGGAGGGACTGAGATAGTAATTTTGTAGTCCAAAGTGCAATCTGAGTTGGATTTCTGTTTTGGTTGGTTAGTGGTGCAGAGGGAAGGCTTTGTTCGGTCAAATACCCATCATCACACCCACTTCTTTCTGGCCTGCAAAAAATCCCCTTTTCCTCCTTTCTTCCTCAGTTCTGGCTCCAAGGCATCCTTTTGGAGCCAAGTTACATATTTCACATGGAAATTGAACTATCATATGGACCTGATCTGTAGCTACCCTTGCCCCATTTCTTAGTCATAACTTCTAATGATGTGTGTGAAAGTGATGGTTTTGAAACTGATTTCCTGCAGCTCCATATCTGTTTATGTGAAGTTTGCTTTACTAAGAAATTGTCTGTTGTATGATATGTAGTTTGAACATCAACTTCTTTGTGATTTTTGTGCATTTCATTCAAAGGTGTTTAGTGAAACAGATATCCAGTGAAGGAGAAAAGATGTATAAACATTGCAAAGACTGTGATAAAATATTAACAGATCATTGCATATGCAAATTGCTGGCAAGGGATTAAATGTTCTTGGTGACTTGAGGGTCAGCTGTCAGTAGGAAAAAATATGAGAAATTTTCTCTGTCTTGTTTGACGCACACTCTTGGAAATGATTTGGCCAATTTCCCTCTAAAACCACAATACTGAGTGTGTAATGATATCTTTTTTTATTGTGGTTTGGTTCATGTAGAGAGTGAGGAATTAAGCATGACAACAGAGAGTTCTACAGTTGTGTGTGTTAGCCTTGTGCTAAGCTGATTCACAGGTATGACTGATTGTAGCATGACAACAGAGAGTTCTACAGTTGCAGATGATGGTGTCTTAGCTTTGTGCTAAGCTGATTCACAGGTATGGCTGGTTGATGTAGGAACCTGTTGAGCCCCTTAAAGCAGAAAAAAAGAAAGGAAAAATTTTGGCATTCCTTGTCTTCCTTTCAACTTATAAATCAAAATTTTTGTCAAGAAAAACTATGTGAATGTTTTGAGTGTCTGATAAGAGTAATGTAACTTACCTTTTTGTACAATTCTGATTGTGACAGAATGAAGTTCGTGTTAATGTCTGCGTCTGATAGGTGTGTTTTATTAAATGTGCTTAGAATTGCAGATGTATCTGTGTACAAGGGCACCTTCTGCCTCTCAAATACTACTGTTTCCTGAAAACATTGGATGTAACTGTTGAGTATATCTTAGCATTATTGTATCCAATGACTAAAGTGAACAACTTTGTCTACCAAGCACATGAGACACATACACTGCCAGAACAGCCCCACCACACCCGTAACATTCCTTAGAAAAATAAATTTCTTAGCCATTTGTTTTTATGATGTTTGTTTTAGGTTTTCACAACAGCCAAATGGCTGAGCTTTGGAGAAGATAAATCATCTTGCAGACATGAACTCCCTAAATAAATAAGCAAATTAATTATTAATTTTAAAATAATTGCTATGGAGGGCTTAAAAAAATTAATGGTGACACACATATAAACCACTGCCCAACTTCAGATGCTTATGTGCATCATTCAACATGTTTTTTCTCTGTGCTTTTAAGACCAAACACAGCTTTCATTTCTGAATATTTGCTGGAGTGAAAATCTTTTGATCAGTAGAATACCTAAAAAATAAGAGGAGCAAACTTGTTTCTATAATATTATCAGTGGACAGAAGGAAGGAAGTTAGGGGTGGGGGGGAGGGATATTATGGATATATCTTTAGGAATCTATCAAAATGAAAATAGTAAATAAGGTTACTATATTTGAGTACTTTGAAATCACTCATTAGGGATTTAGATTATTTTACAGAAGGAAAGAAGAGTCCTCTGTTATGAATGGATTCCTGGAAGCTGTTTTTTCTTTGAAAAAAGAGTTTATACCACTGTGGGTGCATTTATTTTTTATTTGAAAAACTCAACATAAACCCCCCACCAACTAATGAGTCAAACTGTGTATTGATGCCTGTAAAACTATTGTGGGAAATTTTACTAGCTGTGAATTATTGCCTCACTTCATAGCTTGATTAACACTTCTAACTGTAGACTAATTAAAATGCCAATCAGCTCTGGCAAAAAGCAAAATTGCATTTTTATTTCATTTGCTGCTCTGAAGGTTAAATGATGGAGCACGTCAGACACCCAGGGCTCTGCACAAGCAGAGTGTGCAGCCTCCCCAAAACTTCACACAGGTGCTTGGACCTGGAGGATGGCCTATCTCGGATGGGTTGGTGTGTGCTGAGCTGCATCTTGCACTAAAAACACCAAGGTTAGGGGAGCTGTACAAGGATCTGTACTGACTTGGAAGGCTTTAGCCATGTTTCATGCATGAAGTTGTATACTATCACTTGGCAGAGTGATATTGTTAGTATTTTCACACTGGGCCCAAATGTTAGATATTTGAAGGAAGTGGCAGGAAAGTAGTGGGTCAAGGAAAAGCCATTGGTTTTGATTTTTTTCTTCAGTGAATAAAATTTAGGTTGTGGTCTGAATTCAAAATTCTGTTGTTTTGACAGAAAAAACCTGTTTTGGTAACTTCATGACATTAGATTGCTGAAAGGAGATCCTCTCAAAACAGTTCCTGATATTCTTTTCATCTGTCTGAATCTATTAGGTAAGCAGCAGCTTCTTATTCAAGATTTTTATAAGGCCACGTGTTGTGAATCTAGCTATCCATTCCTTCTTTCCTCTGATAATGTAAATGAAAAGATTTGAATGCTGCATTCTGTGATGGAAATCCTGTTGACTTCAGTGGAGGCAGTGCTGGGCCCAGTCATGAACAGGCATTTTTAAAGCCAGACACTGGGATGGGCAGATTTGATAACTGTTGAGAGATGCAATGTTATTTGTTGTTCTTAGCTCCTGATCATTACTAAAGCTGAACGTTGCCCACAGTTGTCTGTTTACCCTTTGAGTTGTGGAATCTGCTATGCCTCCAGGGTACCAGGCAAGGGCTGGTAAATTTATGGGACTTTGGTCTTTGTGTGAGTGTCCTGTTCTGCTCTTGAGGACCGTTTTGAGATTGCATGTCTGCACATATTAGATTTTTTCCTGTAGCATGGTGTACCCATAGTCCTCTAAAAAGTAATTTATAACACAAAGAAGAATTTTGGTCTCGAACAAGTCTTTTCTTTTTAAAAATATGTGTTATGCCTTACAGCTCTGTTGATAATTCAGATCAAGTAATCAGGTTACCATTTTATTTTTGTAACTTCCTTTAGGTCTAGACCTCAGTTCATCACAGACAGTGACACTTTTATGTGAGTGATAACATAATTTATTTTTAATATCTTTGTATTAAAAAATCAGATATTACCAGAGGCTGAAAGCAGTCACATCTACTGGGGCAAATGTTTTCTCTCTGTGAGAGAGAAAACCACTATAGCTGTGGTTTCTGTTAGGGTGCTACTATTGTATTGAATGCTAACAAACTATAGTGGTTTCACTGCAAACAGAACCCTCTTGGATGAACAAGAATAAAAATTTCATAGAGTCTAGACTTGCCCTTTTCCCTTGTAGTGATCCATAGCACTGAGCTGTTCCTCCCGAAGGTTGTTGTGTAGACAGCCACAATTAGGCTTTTTTTTCAAATGGGTACTTGATATAGGAAAAATAATAAGATAGGTTGTATTGTATTTTCTTAATTGGATTAGGTAAAAATGAACATGACTTACAGAAAAGTTGCCTTCTTGAAACAAGCATATCCATGATTTATGTGGTTCATCCACACGTACTCCTTCACAAATGCCAAGGAGACACATTCTTCAGCATTGTGTCATAAAGTTATACAAGTCACAGTGATTGGCTGTCATTAACCTTATAACTTGCTTCCTTTTGAAATAATATTTATGGCTTTAAAAACAAAATAATAAACTCCATATGCTTATCTATTTCAGATTTCCAAATGTGGGCATAGTGGTCCAGTATTAGAAGTAGGTAGCCTGTACAAAATATGATATATTTATGACATTATTTGATGAACTTAATTTCATAAGTGCATTAAAATAGCCATATAGAGTCATGCCACTGATGTGCTGTCTCCGTGGCCAGGAGAGGAGGCTTTGTCACAGAAAGTGAGAACATGGCTGGGTGAGTGGTGACTGTCAGCTTCTGCATGGCTGGCTGAGATGCTTCATTATCAAACCAAGCAATGAAATTGTTGCCTCACAATGTGCAGCTCAGACAGTACTGCTTAAAAGTTTGCTATCAGTAACAGCAGGGCATCATGTCAAGTGATTTTCATTTGAGAAAAATATTAACAAAAGACCTGAAGAAATAATGACTGTATGTAATCAGACATAAGCATTAATGAACAATCTGCATTTTTATTCATTATTATTAGAAAAGTCAGGTAGAAATTTGGATGAGACTGACTGTATAAGCTGAGTGTGTTTGGTATTTAAATAGCTCTTGGTCTTATTGACATTAAAAAGTCCTTGTTTCAAAATTTATGTGGTTGTCACTGATGTTCTGGGAAGACAGCATCTCTGTGCCAAGATTGTAATTCAGACTTATCCAATACTTGTTTGACTAATGCAAGGCAAGTGAAAAGAGAAACACAGGAAAAATTAAAGATCATATTTCAATCTGAATTTCAAGAACAGTGTTTTTGAAAAATTATGTGTTCTGTATTAACAAGATTGAAGCTTTGAGTGTTTAAAATGTATTTCAATATTTTTCTTTATTTAGTTCTTCCAATGTAACATTTTACCTCTGTAAGTGGAACAATGGAAATATCTTTTTATTTGTAATTATTAATGTCCTTTAGGTTTATGTTTCTTTTTTAAAAAAATTAGTGTTACGAAGTACACTCAGACATGTCAGGGATTGCTGGACTCTGCTGTGCTAGAATAATGGAACATGCTGTGTTATTTGGATGCAGATGAAGAGGTTATTTAATTGCACTGTGATAATAGATGGTTGCTATAGCTTGTAGCTCTATACAACAGAACCAGATTCTGCAATGCCATAGACAATTATATCCAGCTTAACTGAAGTTTTTGTGTGACAAAAGGGAAGAATAAACATCCTGTGTTTAAATTGGGTTAGAAGGCAGAGTGAACTGTGAATCAATACTTTTCTACAAAGGGTTTGTCTGACAGAGCAAGCAGTTAAGCCTCATGATTATTGCAGTAAATTTCATGGAAGATGATGAATTAGGTGGGGTATGAGTGGTAGGGTTGCTTTTATTCTTTTTTCGAGCAAACAGAAAATTACTCTTGAGAAGTGGAATTCAAGGAGTTAATAAATACTGGGATGCTGCATCTGCCTGTGGGGTCAACATCTTCAAAAGATGAAGAGCTGGACTATGTCTGCAGAAGAGCAAGAAAAATTTGTGGGCTGGGGAAATGATATTGTGTTGAGGTCTATCAGAGTCAATCCAAATCTTTTTAAGGACAATGACACAAAGTGGTGAATTTTTTGTAGAAAGATTAAAGCAACATTAAAAGACTCTATCATGTAGAGAAATTCAGAGCAATGCTTGGAAGCTGGATCCTGAAAAATTCAACTGAGACTAAAGCAAGAGATTCTTTTCTAAAACAAACTAGAGAACACTGCAGTTCTCATGGAAACCAGCAAGCAGTGAGAATGGGAGCCTCTTGCTTTGTGTCTTCAGACAGTATGTATTGCTTTGAGAGATGCACCAACAAACAGTTGGAGTGGGACAATAGGATGAGATGCACAGTGTCACAGAGAGCTTTGGGGAGCCTCATTGCCTGAGAAGATTGATGGGAATTTGTTACTGCATGTTGCTAAGCATAAGTATTTTTCAGCTTATAGGAAGTATCTCCCTAGGGAGCAGATAACTGTCATGGCCTGTGGATCATAGCATTTGTTTCTGTATTTAGTTTGAGTAGATATGCTTGGAAGAGGTATGTTTGTACCCTGGCAATTAGGTAGAAGAGAGGAGGCTATTTGGGAGGGAACGTTGTGTTTTCAGTTTTAAATGGAAAACCTTTCTGTGTAAGGTTACTCCAAACCCAGGAGGGCCTTCAGAAAGGCATTTCTGTGAGTTTTTACACAAGTGTGCAGTAGCATTGCTCTTTTATTGCAAAAGAAAGGCAATCTATATGATGAAATTCAGACTTTTGGTTCACAGATGTAAGTTTGAGAATGTTTTTTTTTCCTGTCAGGTGATGTAACTGAGGTAAAGATGTAAGTTTGAGAATGTTTTTTTTTTTCTGTCAGGTGGTGTAACTGAGGTAGAAGCAGTGAGATGCTGTTTCACACCTTTTTAATAGCAGAGTCCAATGATAAGTAGTTGTATGTGGAAATGGAGTGACTTTGTACTTGTGGAAGGTTGTTAAGGAAAAACAAGCAAGAGGAGAATCATTAATTTTTAAAGATGAACAATGCTAGTGAGATAAGGGCAAAAAAGGAAGAGCAAACTGTGCTTAAGACCCTAGAGAACTGGACTTTGACTTTATATAAAGATGAGTATAATTTGTGAAGAGAATGTTGAATAAACTATTTCCTTCTCGATTATTTCAATTAATCTAAAGACTATGCAGTGTGTTAAAACCACAGTGCAGCTAAGAAATGCTGAGGAGCTCAGACTTCAGACTGAGAAGAGGCCCAATTTGGTGGGGGTGGAGGGGGACTAGGGCAGGTATAAGTAGTACTAGAACCTGTGGCAACAATGCACAACATCATGTTGTTTGCTTGAGCACACTTGTAAAGACTGAATTGTCAGGGTAGAAACAAAATCCTTCATCAGCAGTTGCCAAGTCTAATGTCTGTTTTGTGTTAATGAGGGGAAAACTATTAATTCCCACAGCAAAATCATGTGTTGTGTGAGGATAAAAACTCCAAGCTGCTTTCATCTCCTATAAAGATAAATGGTAAACCAGGAGGAGCCATTAATGGTTCTTTACTCTTACAGAAGGAAACAGGTTTTGATAAGATAATCCCTATTTCATTTTTCTCATGTTATTTCTCTTGGTGTGGGGCTGTTTTTATGATGATGATGGCTAAAGGTACAGAATATCAAACTGAGTCTGAATTATCAGTTGTATGATATAAACATTGCAACCTACCTGAAGTCCATGATTTGAAAGGCTGAAAAAGATGTACTTCCCCAGAGTTAAGTGCTTAGGAGTTCCTGTTGCTTGACTCACTTCCTCATTTCGCCTATTTGAGTCACCCATGACACAAAATGACTTCACCAATAACTGGAACAAGAAGAGGAAACAAAAAAATATAAGGCTCACACTGTGGATGTTAAAAATAAATAGCTTCAGGGAGTCTCCTGAGCTGTCTTAGCCTTTATGAGAATTGCAAGCAAACACATAATTTCTGTAAATACAGCATGTTTAATTGTAATTCTCAGTGTAGACTCCTTGTCCCACTACCTTTACACTGGTGTTATTGTTAGGCCGAACTTGCCATGAAATCTTTATTTTCTTGTTTTTAGCATTCTCATAATTTCACATTTAGTTATCACTAGTGATATCATAGTGTGTTGGTTTTGGTGTTTTGTTTTGTTTTGGGTTTTTCTGACTGTTCACATATGCTTTTCTGTCTTCAGTTTACGATGTTAACAGATTGTGAATACTTTAAGTCTTGGCATATCAAAATGTTTTGAAAGACAATTCCTCTTGGAGAAGTAGAGAAAGACTCCAATCCATCACTGTGAAGCACACGAGTCTGGGGCCTGAACCATTTACTTTAGGGGACTGCACATAGCTTGCCCTCTTCTCAAAAATCAGGGATTTAGTTTCCTGTACAAGAAACACCTGTATAAGTAAGAGAAGACCTTAAGCTAAATAATGAAATTATTTCAAAGCCAAATTCTCCATTAAAAGGGATATTCTTTCTTTGTTTTTACAGTTAGCTCTTTACTCGTAGTAAATGAATATGTACATTTTTGTAAAAAGGCT
>NW_008652120.1:14545-21685 GCF_000695815.1 Acanthisitta chloris | reverse complement strand
AACAATAATTATTCATGGTCCTCTATCACAAGTACTCTGAGTAAAAAGAGGTCCAAAATGTTCCTTCCTTTTAAAGGACTCTGTTTGCATAGTCTTGATTTAAGTAGCTTTAGCTCTGTATTCATCAGAGCCCCATAAACATAATGGGAGTTCACATTTTCTTTGGACCAATCCACAAACCTGCTACTTCTGCCAAAATTACTTCCAGTGAAAAGTAGTTATGTGCTCTAGAGACATAAATGTTTATCACAAATAGGTAATAGGAAACAGTTCAGTCTTTGCATTCCTTTCAATTCCTTTTCAAAATTTAGAGACATGGAAGGAAATAAAAAAAAAAGGGATGAATAATGTTAACTGTATTACATGTGATTTTCACGGTGACTACAAAATGTGATGAGATAAACTTTCTGAAATTAAGTTCTTGTCACAATGCATTCTGCCCTTGAACAATTTAATATAAGCAAAAATATCTACTAATCAATGTGAAAAGCAGCAGTCATGCCATGAAACATTACTGTGTAACTGAAATACATGGTTGGCAAATGCTCTGACATGAATTTGGAATTTCACTTGGAGTTTCTCTTAGGAGTAATTTAGTTACTTTTAAGTGTGCTGGCAGTGAAATTAAATGTCTGCACAAAATGAAAAGTAAAGTTTTTGGGTATGGAAGGAGAGTTACTAGATGACTTAAGCTTCTGTGTGCAATTCTTTCATGGTAAGAATTTGGACCTTAGCTTCAAAACTCAGAAGAAAATATGCACTTGGGTTATAGAACAGGTAATTAATGGTTGCCTGTAACACTGAGCTGTTCAATCTGTGTAATGAGCACAAATCAGGCAGAAACACTATTATTAGCTGTTAAATGCTATGCGACTACCTTATATATCTTTTTTCACTTGAAATGAGACATCATGCCTTAACTGAATACATCTTGGTGTTAGTGTCAAATTTTAAAGCAGATACAAGTGTTTCTTCCTCTTAGTAAATCATGATGAACAGTTTTAAAGTAATTGACACCATCTTCCTGTGGCTGAGAAGCACACAGACCATGCTGGTCAGTGTATTGATCAACATCAGCTAGTTATAGGTTAAGGTCACTGGAGGTCAATATCCTTGTGATAGCATCATTGATCAGGCTTTTTCTCTAGGTTTGTTAGCAGCTCATGGTATTATGGAGTATCAAATACTCATAGTGTTATGGATGTGCTGGTGGATCTTGGTGAGGACAAATGGAGTCTGTCTGCAGTGGCCAATCCTTCTTCACAGGAAGGCTCTTGAGGGTGCAGGTGACCTGTGTATCAGGAGTTGTGTTATATGTAGTCTCCTTTCCTTTCATCATGGTCAGTCTGTGAGGCAGCAAGGGTGAGGGATGGAGGGAAAAAGGGATTGGGCTGCAGTGTGGCAAATGACATTAAATTGTACAGATACACCAAAATATGCTTGTTTGGAAGGCATGACATGTAGTACAGCAACCTGAGCAAATTTGACCAACAGAAGATACTGAAAAGGCTAGTACACTAGGTTACCATCCTATATCCATGATATCTCATTAGAAATAAACAATTATGATTTTTTACCTTCAGTCTGAAAATGTTTTCCCTCTTAGCACTAGTAATAATAAAAGTTATGTTATTTTGCAAGTTGTCTTTAGCATCACTGATTTTTGCATCAAGCCTGTTCACATTTATCAAAACAGACTCCAAACCATTTTTGGTGTGTGCATGTTTTTTTTTAACTCCTTTTTTTTGGTGAAAGGTCATATGAAAATTTGCAGTTAATATCTTGCAATGTGTTGACTTCCATGCTTGAGGATACTTGCTGTATGCTATTTTAGTGTGGTGCTTGATTTTCCCACAGCAGCAAAATCCTTATATGTCTAAATTATAACATCTAATGACTTTAAAGATTTTCTCGTTTGCAGTGGTCAATTGCCATGACAGCAGCATTGAGCAGGATGATAAAATGTGAGCATATGCCTCTGGGATACTCTTTGACCTGTTGGGTCAGAACTGAAGACTAGCTCTGGTCTTTTATGTGGCAAGCTTAAAATTCTAACCTGTTATCATAAATGTTTAATAGCAGAGAAAGAGGCATAAGTGTGTGCTAGCAGGGAAAACATTCCTAAGCAAATGGGCCTCAGAGAGCTAGAGTTTCTTCCATCAATATCAGAAAAAAAGCTAGAAAAAGGGAAAATACCTTACTCTTCCCTAAGGCAGCTGGAAAAGAGATACACTTAGTTATCATCTGCCGAAAAAGACACATACAAACAAAGTTGTTTTCTGGTGTTGTGTGTTTGTTGTTTGTTTGTTGTGTTGTTTTTGTTGTTTTTATTTGTTTTTCCAATCCTCTAAAACCAGATAGCAACAAAAAAGAATTGAAATTGAAGTAAGCCAGTGCAGCAATTATGGAAAGCAAAGGTAACTGCTGTAGGAACTTGACAACATCTTTCTAGCTAGAAATGCTCTTTGTAAGCTGATGCTGGAAGTCAAGGAAAGACTAGGGGAAAAACTGGGAATGTTCATGGGTCTGTCCAAGTGATATATAATATCCTCAAATTTATAATGCTATCTTCCACTGTTGCATCAAGGCTAAACCTGAGTTGATAAATTAATTTGTTTAAAGGAGAAAATGTTGCTGGCAGCAAAGGAAGATTAATAAATAAATCCACTGTCAGCTTCTTTCCAAGGTTTGTAGGAGAAAGTGTCTTGCAGCAGTGGCTCCAAAACCCCTGTATCACACAGCAAAATCCTCTGAAACAGAGGAAACATACATGTGTTGGTTGTGCTGTGTGAATATAAGGTGGAAAATTTGGAGGAATAGGAGTATACCATCCTATTTTTGTGAGGTCCCTCAAGACCTGTCACTTTGGTCTGATTTTTCAGACAGAACACTTCATGCTTCTCTTTACAGAGTAGCCTTCCTTTCTCTAAAGAGCTGCAGGGCCTTGAAGAGAAGTAGTAGTTTCTCTTTGAAATACTGTCAGTGGAGAAATGGTATTGGTAGCCCTTCAAAGAGTGATGAATTCCTCTTCAAGCTTACCTATGTTATTCTTCAGCAATGATAGAAGGGAATACTTTGACAATAGCTGAGATCACCTGCAGGGTCGTTGCTTGGCAGGTTATAAATGCTGTTTGTTAGTTGTGGAGTGGTAAATTCTGCTGTAGAAACACCACCAAAGATCTGTCACGTTGTGCTAATTGATGCTGAAATAAGTTGTGGTTCAGAGCTATCTACTAGAGATGTTTAGTTTTTTCCCAGTCCTGTGGAGATAGTCTGGGTGTATCTGTTCCTGACTTTCTGTACCTAGCAATCTAAATAGTATTGACTAAGTATGTTCTCCTGGCAGAATTCAGTTTCTTTTATTGAATGTTAGAATGCAGTTACAGTTATTTGTTTAAACTCAGAATAGACAATGAAGCATTTTTCATAATCACTTCTAAGGTCCTGACTGTGAATGTGAAGCATTTTTCATAATCACTTCTAAGATCCTGACTATGAATTTGTCCTTATATCTTTCAAATTAATAATAATGCACATTAATCTTAGCAGAAAAAATACTTTCATCCCTAATAATGCACATTAATCTTAGCAGAAAGGTACTTTCATCCGAGATCTTGTGAATATTCTAAGTAGGATCTTTCAAATTGTTCTGATGTCTGAGGAGTTTGGTCTTTGAATATCTTATTTTGCTGTCACACTGTTACACATCTGTTGACTTTGATTTATACCTTTAAGCTTGAGGACATTCAGGATATTGACTTTTTTTAGATTTTTTTTTTCCTTGAAGGAAAAAGCTACTACAGAATTTAAAGGAAAATAATTCAAGGATTATTTTTTTCTTCTCTGCCTATTTCTAGAATGAGGATGAATCTGTCATGTAAATATGAGCTCTCAGCAATTAATTATTCACTGTTATGGTTTGAGGTCTGCTGAGTCCCAGTCATAGTTCCATTGTGATATACCTACATCAATTTATAACCAAGAGGAGCTTCCCCAGCTCAGCCATACAGCTAATCATAGGATTTTATACAACAAAGTGTTGTGAAGGGCAGAGGGAATGTGTCATAAAAGGAGAGCAATAATATTATATTGTGGGGCTTCCTTCCAGTCTGGATGTGCTGAGATACGTTACTTGATTTGACATGTTTCTTCCAACACAATGTTCCTACAAAGTTAATAGTAATTAAATGCAACAATGTTCCTACAAAGTTAATAGTAATGAAATGCACTCTGTGTGTGTGTCTGTGTGTGTCTGTGTCTGTGTCTGTGGTGGAGGTTGTTGCAGCATATAAATCTTGGGGTTTCCTTGTTGCTTTTCTTGGGGTTGGGTTGCTGCTCAACTCTTCATGCCTATTCTTCAAGCCAAATCAAGGTGAATGCATATGGGAAGGTGAATCCACTCTATGGTGGAGCTCACACCAGGATATTATCATCTTTTTGAAATTCCTTTCTGAATCTGATTTGCTAGTGATGAGTGTGAATGGAAACTAAAGCTCAGTGGTTGCGTCTTCTGTGTGGTTTTACAGAATGATTGCTTTGCCTTCTTGCTTTCTTGCTTCTGCCACTTTCTACTCTGGAGAGAAATCTCCTGGAATGAACCATTAATTGTTGTGTTTTTCTGCACAAACCCCTCCTAGGTTAAGTCTCTTTTTATTATGAAAAGAAAACTGAAAAAAATACTAATAATACTGCACTGAGATTGAAGCCAATAATCTTGGGATTTGTATTTTTGGTTAAGTGTTTTCAGTGGTTGGGCATAATAACCACCATAGTACAAATGAGTTTGCTGTCTCTGTTCCTTACTTTTATTTGATTTTGAAGAGCTTCTCTCGTTCCATTCCTTGTTCTGTGAAAGAAACTATGAAAGTCATATTTCTTAAACTGAAACATGCAAAGAAATGATTGCTTATTTACCATATCTCTCTGGTCATTAGGAAGTAGTAGGGCATTTTTTGAGACTGTTTTCTCTCTGTCAATACTGGCCTGCAAAACAAGCTTGGAAATGTTTTATTCCATTTTGGGAATTCATCATCTTTGTGTGTGCATGTGTATGACTTGTGGGTTTTTTTGTTGTTAGAACACACAACCCATCTTGTAAATACCACTGGAATCTGATAGTTATATAAATATATTTATTCACACAACCCATCTTGTAAATACTACTGGAATCTGATAGTTATATAAATATATTTATTTCTTTTTACGTTTCATGCAGCTATCCAAAGAAGCATGACAGTGGGTCTGTGTTTTTTTCTGTCAGTATAGTTCTTTGCAAGCTGTACTGTGTAATGAGTTTTTAAGCAGAACTCCCCTCAGAATTAGTGGGATACTCTACTTAAAATCAATGCCACATGATAGTCCTATGTATTTGCATACCTTAATTATATAATTGAATTGTGCATCTTAATTATTCCATGATTACATGCCTTAAATGTGTAATTACAACTACTTATGCTAACTGCATGACCAAAAGCGTGAAATTAGGGTGTGTAATTACAGTATATACAGTAGGAACACAAGTGTGATTTAGCTTTTTGTGTACTAAATATAACTTTAAAATAAATAATAAGTTCCGCACTTTACATAATATTCTCTCTAAAGATTATTACCAGGAAGCTGGTAACAACAAAGCCAGCAAATGCTTCACTTTTGTTAAAGTGGGATACATGTGTGTCTTGACTTTTATCCTGCATACCCTGCCAAGGCAAAACCTGATAGCTGCTGTAGGACAGGGACCCCAAAGAGTCAACTTACATGAAGCTGCAAAAATTAGCAATAAATCTCTCATGGTCTTCACATGCAGTATATTTTTTCAAGTCTGTTTCATGAAATTGGTCTTCACATGCTCATATCTATTTGGCATATGTTCTGATGCTTAAAGTCAGGGTGGTAGGATCATATGGAATGACAGTAACATCGAGGCAAAATGAGTCATGTGCTTTAAATTTAAATGAAATTCATTGTGCAGATCACAGAAAGTCAATTTCCTGCCCATATATTTTGAGTCTAAGTTAAAGAAGACCACTTAAACCACCTGTCATTGCACAGTCACACCAAAATAACGTGGTATCTGCCCTGATTATTTAGAGATGCTGGAGGTCATGCCTGACAATTCCTTTAAGCAGCTAGTAACTATACATGTTACCCCAAGTTACTATGGTGAATTAACAGACAACCTGGGGAAGAAGAGGAAGGGATAAGAACTTCCACTTGAAACTCCTTTGCTTTCTGGAAGCTGTTTGCCACCCTGGACATTGTTTCAGATAGGTTTTCATTTGTAAGAAACTGCTCACTCCATCCTCTGTCTTCCCTGCATCACTTTGAGACACTGGTGCATTCACAGATTTGTATCTGCAGAAAGTGCTCTACAGTCTGGGATATTCCCACTGTCAAGCAAATTAAAGTTGTAGAAAAGCCTTGTCCAGAGATGTTTTTATATGAAGTTCAGTCATAAAGTCCATCCTTGCTACCTGTCTGATCTGCTGCAAGATGGGTGACTGATTCTTCATCTTGGCTCTGCAAGTATTTTAAGATGAAGGCATAGATGATGTTCTACTACTGCAGTGTCTGGAGAAAGCAGGGTGTAGCAACTGGGTTGTTTTGTGGACTGACCAATTTTGCTGTTACTGGCAATTTTCTGGGGAGTTTGTATAAACAATAAGCTTTTTAAGAGTTTTTTTCCAAATACAGAATCACTCTTCTGGACTACAAACTTTTTGTTAACTTGAGCAACTTTACTTTTCTGTGTCTCAATTTTTGATGTGCACAAAGATATGAGATGCTTTTCTGTATTGCTGAAGTGTTGTAAGGACTCTGCAGATTGCATAGCTCAGTAGGAGCTGTGTGAATACCTTTTATAGGTAGGGATGAAATAGGGGAGATTGCTCAGGGCAAAACAAGTGTTCCTTCTCTTTCTTCACACAATCGGAGGTGGCTGCTGTTCCCATAAGAATCAGTAATAGGTTGTTGTATTCTCTCTTTAGGGAACTGCCACCAGCCTTACCTCCTGCTGTTGGCCAAGAGAGCTACTCACAGCAGGGATGGACCTTACTAGGAGAAAGGGACAGGTCTGGAGCCCCCAAATGGCAAAAATCAGTTTAACGAAAAAGACCTGAATTGGTCATTTATTCATCAGGATCA
>NW_008652120.1:857-14531 GCF_000695815.1 Acanthisitta chloris | reverse complement strand
AAATGGCACCTGCTGTGCTTTAGATCTGAAATGTTCCTTCATTTCTTAGCCCTGTGTGAGTGGATCTGTTTGTGTCTGCTGTCTTCTGAGCGTGAGAATTGTATGTTAAGAGTTATATAACAGATTTCCTGTTTTTATCCAAACCCAAGATGGTAACTGAGCAGCAAAGAGTGCAGCCACTCCAAGTCCCACATCCTCAGATTGTATTAGTGATGCAGTTTATATATCATGCTAGTAATGGTGAGGTTAAATCTCAAAATGATTACAGAACTGATTGTGCCATATTTAGGAAGGTGATTGCTTAACTTGAAATAGAACTTCAGGTTAAAAGATCTTTGGGTTGGAGATTTTTTTTGTCACTGTTGTCCTGAGGTCTGTTGTTTGCAGACTTTTGGTGTCCAAAGTAGGAACTGTTCTTAGACCATCTGTTACAACTCACTGGTGACTTCAGGGAATGATAAGCATAGGATTTCTGAAAGCTCATAACCAACTTCAGCCAGTGTTTCTGTGTTTCCTATGCTATTATTTTAGAGGCAGGAAAACAGAAGCATAGGCAGCAGGATTGTCACAAACATCATAGAGGGTTAGGATTATGAATTCCTTGAACTTGCTAAATTTTCTATTTGGAAAATTTGCATTTTACCATTTGTAAAAGTGGTTTTCCTCAAGTATTATAGTGAGCCCCTAGGAAAATTAGGTGTAAATGTTTTTTGAACTTTATAGAAAAAGTGTTGATGGTGAAGCATGTGAAGCTACTGTAGACACCACTTGTCACCACACAGGTATGTTTCAAGACTTTTTACAAGACCCACAGTCACATTTTGTTTTCTGATAATTTTGCATTTTGGGGAGTGAGAGGCTTTGCCTAAGACTCAGTTAGCATTAAAACCTGTGCTTCTTTTGAGTTGGCAAATGTAAGGGCATATTGGGTTGGGGTGTTTTTTTTCTTTTAAAGAAATACAGGTTGACTAAACACCCTCAACTTTAAAAAGAAAAATATTCTGTGTTGATTAATGGCCACATGTGGGAATCTTCTGATATACTGGAAATTTTTGCAACAAAGCCAGGGGCTTACAAATAGATGTCAGGATTAAAAAGGAAACTGTTTTACAATGTACAGACTCTTCACAATTTCACAGATTCAATGATACAATTTACACTTTCAGGAGCTTGTTCTACTTTGTTTCTATCCTGTGTTCTAAAAACACTTGCATATAAGAATATCAGTTTTCAATTTTGTGAGAAACATGCACAGAAGCTTTTTTTTTCCCCTCCTTCTGTGTTTTTTTTTTTTTTTGGTAAACATTTCCATGGTGATGTTTAAATCCTCTTTTTCTATCATTATTATTCCTGTCATTCTTATGTTTACAAATAACTGTCAAACACCTAGTGAGGAATATGCTGCATTCTCCTGGCACAGGATTTCTCATTCTGCAGATTCCTAAAATGGTTTACATACTTTATGTGTAAACCCCCCCACTGAAATATAGTTTTCTTAGGCTTGTAACAGAATCCCTTCTTCATTTACGCTGTAGCTTTGTAGGAGACCACAAAGTCCTTTCCCATCCTCAGTGAAGTTGACTTGTGACTAAGACTGCAAAATACGAAAAATTTAATATTACAAAGTAAGAAATAAATGAAACTAAAATAAGAAGACTGGAAAATGTACTTGCCACATGCTAAGCTTTGCAGAAGATATCCAAGTGGATTAAGACACTTCTAATTGCTTGACACTGGAAATCTCCATCTCAGGTTTATAAAACAGAAAAGAAGATTTGGAAATTTTTCTAACATTGAATTTATCCATTAATTAGGGTGTGAGCTATGTGGTCCAGTAGTTAAAGCCAAGGGCTTGGCAATAAGAAGATCATGATGTTCTAATTACTCAGTTTGGATAATTTTCCATTGTCTGTTATTGGTTTACTTGTGTGTGTGTGTGCAGTGGATGCTCCAAAATGTGAAAATCAGATTTAAACTTTGACCTATAATTCTACAACAAACCTCTCTGTGGAGAGCTCATGTAAATTTTGTTTGTATTTTTCATTCTCCTTTTTTTTGTCTTGTTTTGCCCTCACCTACTCTTATATTACAGTTGTTATGCACATATAGAGACTTCTGCTGTCAGCCTGAAGAACAGAGCTGTTCTCCATCCATGCACAGGAAGAAATGTTCTTTGCTCTGATGGTTCTGAATTTCCCAATGACCTGTTACTTGCACAGTGAATTTGGAGAATCTGACTTTCCTTGTGCATTTTAGTCTGAGTATCTCCATCAGTATTTTCAGGAATGAAAGACTTTAATTAACTTGAAGACATTGCACAGAGTGAGAAGTTCTATGTCTTCCTGGTCTACCTAGTGGATAATAAAAAACAGATCATGAGGTCTGTGTGTATTTCTGACAGCCCTCATGAGTTGTATAGAATTCTTAGAGCTGCAGCTTCAAGAACATTGTGCATCTTCCTATTAAGGTGAAGTGTAAAGTTTACATTGCTGTCTTTCTTTTGAGACAAATTGATATTAGTCCACACAGAATTGCATTGATACTAACCTCATCCCTATGGTCTTGAACCTTGGTCGCTTTTTGCACATTAATTCTTTCTCAACAAGAGACAGGATTGGCAAAGAGGAGCTGTCTTTTCCCTGTTTTAAGTGAATATCCTGTTTGTGAAGATCCTTCTTCATGGAAATTAAAGTTAATCATAAATTCTGCTGTGTCTGATGGAGGAGAACTTTACCTAAATACAGTGACACTTCAGTTTCCTTGTTCAGGATGTGCTGCTGAACACAGTGGGAGATGCAAATCAAGGGCAGCCAGGAGAAGAGGTGGAATAGACCAAAGTAATTTAAAAGTGTATGTACTATGCTTGACATCAAGAATTGTGTAAGGACATTAATTATTATTATTAATATCATCAAATAATGCAGGTAAATAGTAGGTCAGAGGAGGACAGAGTGCCATGGTTAGCTGGCTCCAGAACACACAGTACTGTTCCAATTAATTGAAAGAGTAGCTTGATATTTCACAGGTTGGAGCAGCCAGATCATTCTAAAGCAGTGATTATCTTCCCTCCTACACAGAATGTTTAATTTCAAACTTAATTGTATCCACATTTCCGTTTCTAATTAATCCAGATATAGAAATGCTATAGTAACTGAACAGCATGTCCTTTGAGGAAATAAAACATGGCACAATCCCGTGGCACCAGAGTAATCTGATTAAAGAGATGTTTATGTAACACAGGTCTTTATAACTTAACTAATTTCCCATATGCTTACTATTCTTGTGGTGCACTTTGCTTCTAAAGAAGAGATGAGAAAATGTTTATCTTGCTGCTTTTATGCTTTGAGATTTCCAGTGTCTCTAGTTTGTCATGGAATTTATGAAGGTGATTGAAAAGGTAGTCAGCCACTTTGTAGTGTACACTTTTGCATAGGGCAAGGATCCAATTTTTAGCAGGAAATTTCCACCACTGGTTTCTGCTCAAGGGATTAGATGTACTGATTTTCATATAGTTTACAAGATGTACCTCTGTAATCTGTAGCATCCAGTTCTGAGAGGGTTCCTGCAGGTGGCCAGGATTCACATGAAGGTCAGAATGACCTGTAAGAGACTAGGGGCTAGTTTTTCCCCTATAATTTAGTGTATACTGAGCTAAAGGGCTGTGAATGCTCCGAGGCAGTGCAAAGGTTTCCATGTATCTGAACCACACTGAAAGCCAAAGATTTATGAGTGCTGTCTGTGACTGACCTCTGTCACAGATGTGTTGATTTTGTTGCTTCTGTAGAAATATATAAGCTTAGAAAAATTCAAAACCTGGGAGAAACCCATGGCTGAAATAGCTCTGAATATTTCTTTTCATTGAAACGAAAACTTTCTGTAACAGGCAAGTTGGATTACTTTGTTTTGTTCTGGTTTTTCATCTGGAAGTGCTGCACATGCAGTAGTTTTGATGGACAGCATTATGAATGATGTTTTTGGAGCTGATTTGGAAATTCTGGCAATGAGGGCCTACCAGTGTTTTCCTAGGAGGGAAATGGAAAAACTGTAATGCTGACACTTATTATAGTAACACTAATATGAAACAAACCACAGTTGAATTTTTGATATGGTATCTGGGTTGGTGTTAATCTAATGTTTAGATTCTCATTGATGGAAGCTGAGTGTGCTGAGGAAACCTTGTTCATAAACTGTCTCCAAGTATGGTAACTGTATATGTTACCACTTGATACAAAGGCAGGAAATAGATTTGGGTTTTTTAGCAGTCTCTAAGAAAAGATTCTGTGTATCTCCTTTCCAGCTGAAAGCCTTAGTCCTGGTGGCATCCAGCTGGTGAGCTGGAGGAGAAAGATCAGCTAGAGAGAGACTGGAGGATGGAACAGAAGATCTGAAGGGGGAGGTATGATAGGAGAATTGAAAAATGCAGTGAGAAGTTTCATCATTCAGCAAAATGTCTTTGGGGGGGGGGGAAGTCCTTTAGTACTTATTTAAATATCTGACATGAAACTCTGTTTTAGGGTGGAGGTGAGGTGGGGAAATATCTCTGAAAACTGGTCGGAGTTCTCCAAACTAGTCACCTTTTCTTTTCAACATGTAAACCAGACTTAAAGCTGTTTACTAAGAAGAGAGCACCACCTTGTGTTAGTAAGTCACTACACCTTGTAAATTGTCCCCCACAGATGAAGAATAAATATGTACTTTTTTCCTCACATATTGGTCTTGTCCTTGTGCTGTAGAAAGCCAAGAATGAAAAAAGTTGAAAGAGCTGGATCCGTGGTGTGAGGGTCAGAACATACAGGTCAACACATGGCAGAGTTCTGGGTTTGTTCTGAATGGAGATTCTTACACAAAATTCAGATTCTTATTGAGAATTTGAGTTTGTGGGATACAAGGCTCTTCAGAAAAGCTTTTTCATTAAATATAATTACAGTATATGCAGTACCTGATTTCAGAGTGAGCAGAATGAACACATGTCTCTTGGAAGCAGTAATGAGGAGCACTGCTGTGCTGTGAGACTGCTGTGTACACACATGGAGTAACATCTCCCATTGTCTATGTGCTTTGCCATGTCTTCACCAAATCAGATATATAGAAGGCATCTCAAATCTGTCTGTAGCAATTAGGATGATTTTCTCCTCAGACCCACAAATACTCATTTGACATTATTTTATCATAAATTTCTACTGAAGCTTACTTTTCTTTTTTTATCCTTTGTTCATGTATGGTTCAGGTAGTATAGACTGGGAGAACCTATTTCATAGATTCACTGTTTTCAGTTAATATATATGACACTTTTGTTCTTATGAAAAGTAAAACTTTTAATATTTGATTATATGTATTCTCATTAGGGTGGGATACATTTGAGACATTCCTTTATTTAATGTATAAATACATTTCCAGTTGTGTAACTCACAATTAGAATACAACATAGAAGGTTGTTTTGCATCAAAGTAAAGTTTTAAATATATCAGTAAATACAGGTCCTACATTAAGTTCTGCAGTCATTTTTAGTGACATTAAGAAAAATAAGTCAGGAGGCAGTTTTGTGGCATTGAAGTCAAAAGCTAAGCAGTTAGGAGTCACATTTCAGCATCTTTTAAATACTCACATTTACTATGTGAATAATCCAAAACATTCTAATTTTGTATGGATAATCTTCACTTTTTGTGAAGTCCTTTTACAGATAGGCTCATGTTCAGTTTGGGAGATTTTTTTGAAAGGGACTTAGCTCTTCCAACAAGGAAATGAGCCTGAAGAGAATGATCACTGTATCATGGAACCAGTGGAAAACAAAAAATACATCTCTGCATTTCTAAGTTTGAATACAAATGTCTGACTTTAAGCTGAAATTTCTTTGTTAGTGGGGAAACAGAAAACCATGAAAAAATAGAACTCTGAAAAAGAGGAACTGGAAAAGCAAAGAACCTTGAAGATATTCCACTATCAGTGAAAGAAATATATGTAGCATGAATGAAAAATGCACAAATCTACCTCCAAGAACTATGCCAGAGATGTAGATATTTAAGCTCTAACATACTTTTCAAATACTTTTAAAGGGCATCTGAGCTTCAGAATTAATTATTTGCTCTCAGAGGTGGAGGCATGATATATAACATGGTGCCCAGCAGTGAATACTGCATATAGAGTCTGGATCTGTATATAGTTATGCAACTCTTGCTTTGAGTATTTGCCCTGAACCATATAAACTAACCACAGTGGTTGTCAGTCTACATGTGTGTTCCCTGCTGTTCCCAGAATCCCAGCATGTGTTCCCAACATGTGTTCCCAGAATATCCCAGCTGTATACTATCAGTTCTGCTCTGAATCCTTTGTAATACATCAGATAAAGCCTGTTTTCCCACCATGGAGGCATAGTAGATTGATGCTTTTGGTGAAAAGAGACAGAGATGCTGCAGGTTTGAATGAGAATTCATAGTTAGTTCTGGTGCCTGACTTAACACTATCATGGCTGCATCTTTAAAAGTGCAGGAATTTTAAGTGTCTTGTATAAAACATCATCTCAGACAAGTGCATTTGAATTTCCTGTACAAAGGTGTCATTGGTGACTGTTTGCAGAGAGGTAATTGAAGCAGGTAGAAGTGAATTAGTAAGATTGGTCTAGGTCAAAAAGTTGTGAAGAGTCAAGTCCTAAGAAAACTTTTCAGTTCCAATATTTTAGAATCTTTTCAGATCAAAATCAGTTGGTTTTGTCAACAAAATATCTCATTTTACTTGTTTGCTTTAGCACCTCTAGTGCTTGCTCTATAGTTTGATATTGTTGATAGAGAAAGATGAGAAAATGTAAGAAAAATCTTACTACAGAGAGGATCTTATTTTCAGGAACTGTTTACAACTGTACACTGAGGGACATAAAAATCCCACCATAATTATGTAATGTTCAGATGTTTGCTATGATACTGAGACAATATTCTGTTAGCAGGGAAACTAGAAGAGATGGATATAAAAGTTGATTAGCTTTGAATACTCTAGGAGGCCACTGTATGAGTGTATATAGTAAAAAAAGCTGAATAAAGCTCTACTGCCTTGGACTCAAAAGTAAAAGAAAATCCAAATCATAAATCCTTATATTTATATATCTATGTATATGCATTGAAATCAAGATACTTTTTCTCCTAAGAAGCAATATAAGTTATAATGCTGTTCTATATTTCCTGACATTTGTAATCAGTAGCTCTTTCCAGCATGAGAAATGTGAATAGTGCATATGGGAGATACATTTTTCTAATTAGAGAATTTGGATATTTATTGAGGGGTAGAAAAAGGTTTTCATTATCTAAACCTTATCTCAAGTTTCCTTTGTAAAAGGGTTCTCAGGTCTAAGACAGCCAGAGTCCTAATGAGAGTGTAGCAAGGTGGTGACAGCATTTCTGTGGCTTGCAGGAGATGGGGATTCATTTTTTGTTCATAGGAGGAGGGAGCAGTGAGTGTGCAGCCTCCCTGGACAATGCCTCCTCTGGCTTTATCTCTTCTAGTCTCCCACCCTGCTTCTCTCTGGTGGTACATTTATTTCTTCAGCAAAAAGCACTGTGAAAACCCAGTATGGAGGAAGAAAACATTTCAAGAAAAAAAGTGAAATTTAAGGGGGGAAAAAACTTCTCATGCATCTCTCTGTAGAATGTCTTCTAGCAAAAAGCACTGTGAAAACCCAGTATAGAGGAATAAAACATTTCAAGAAAAAAGTGAAATTTAAGGGGAGAAAAGACTTCTTCTCATGCACCTCTCTGTAGAATGTCTTCCACTACTCAATTTTATGTCATAAGTGAACCAGGAATGCAAGCAACAGGTAAGGCCTTCCTTGTATGTAATTGTGTATCTCCTCTTCCTTGCAGAGACATGCAAAACAACACAGGAAACATGGAGCTTCTTCCCAGTGGTAACTGCTGTCTTTTTACAGTTGTCCCAGCATGTGTTCATGATATAACACAGCCAGGGAGATATCTGGAATTTCTGGGATTTATTTCTGATCAAAGCTGTGCACAGAGCTTAGTGAGCAAAGATGAGAAAAATTACATTGTCTGGTGAACAGTAGAACACTTGGAAGAGTTTCCCCCAGGAAAGCTTTTACTGATGGAGCTGCTCTCCTGGGCTGCTCCCCAAGCTTAGCATGCTTGCCATGTGGAGCTGTGAGGCTGGTTCTACTTGCTGCACTGCTCCATGGAGGAAAGAACTGCTTCTGGTGTCATCAGGCTATGTTTGTCCTGCAGAGCACAGGAGAACTCAGCTGTGTGCTGCCCAGGACCCTTTCCCCTTGTGTCTCAGCAGGGTGTGTGTGAGCTGTTGTGCTCCTCGTTGGCAGGCTAGGACTGGTCAGGTTGGCTGTGACTGCAACATGTTTGTTCTTCCCCTTCTTTATCCTATGCCTATTCTTACATCTTTGGACTGGGAAAGCAGTTTAATTCTGTGCTTCCTCTGCCCTCCACTGCAGTCACTGCTCTGGCACTCATCTCGCCTCTCTGGGCTCTCAAAGTTTGTATGAAGTATGATATTAAGGATTAAGTTTGCATTAAGGATGATCCCCTTGTGCCAGTAATTTGGTCCCAAGGGTCGTCTTTCCGTCCAGAGGTTTTGTTCAACTGGCTCCTTCCCAGAAAGATAACCTTCCCCATTTTAGCAGTACTTGTCTTCTTGCCTGTTGTTGCTTGCAATGCTGATGCTTCTTTGTAGCTGCAGTTAGCATACCAGGGCTCACAGAGAGGACCTAGCCATTATCTAATAGCAGTAAATCCACAATTTTGAGGTTATGTCAAACACTGTATAGGTATCTTAGTTTATCTGGTTAAGTTTGTGCTGCTAAACAAGGACCTCTTTGACTCTCCCAGGTAATCAGAATTTCCCACTTGCTTTTAATAGTCTTTCTTCTTGTTCCTGCCTACTATTTTCCTTCATTTTCTTTGCCTTTACCTTCCAGCCCTGGATGCATCCTGGTCTTATACTGCATTCCAGAGACCAGACCTGTAGTGGATCTCTATTTCTCTCCACCAAGGCACAATGGATCCAGGCTTTATGATTCCAGGTGCATCCTAGCTTCTGCTTCTGAAAGCTGTTGGAGTAAACAGCATCTGCTATATTTATGACACAGGAGATTTGGATTTATTTCTGGCTTACCTACCATATTCTTTCAAGGAACAAGACTTGTTTGGATGTGGAAAGAGGGAGTGCTACTCTGTGCTCCAACAGCACAACACACAAGCAGTTTATTAATGCTATTTACAGTATTCACAGCCTTCCTGCATTTTAGGCTCTTGCCCTGCTGTGCCCAAGACTGCCAACAGTAAAACAACTCAATGAACACCATATCTTTTACCTTTATAAAAACTGAAGAGATTGCCTTTAAAAGTGTATCTGTATTTAACCACTTCCTTGCCTGAAAGATGTAGACTAATCCTGAAACATTTTTCTATTGTTCCTGTTGAAAATTTTGTGATAAATGTGCTTTCAGTTACTGCCTGCCTTCATAGGCTACACACATTTTTGTATGATTTCAAGAGACACACAAGAAACAATAATTTGGAAATTCATTACAATGCCAGGGTTTATACGCTCTCATTAAGCATTAATTGGTAGTTGATGGCTATTGCTATTTTTAACACCATTAGTTCATAGCAATGTAATTAGTGATGCTAAGTACAGGATCCACATTAATAGCATTACTAATTGTAAATCTGGAGATAGAAACACAAGATGACTGGTTAATTTCTAGGCAATATCTCATGATAATTGGCTATAGGACATTTGTGCTGAAGTAGAAAGGTAAATAATTTAAAATCTTTTCTTGCACTTTGTGCTGTATTTCACAATACTAATATAGTGTCTGTTGCCCACATTTTAGTCTTGTGAAATACAATGCCATTAGTATCTCACAGCTTCTCTGCTGTTATGTGCAGTTATTAATTTCCATGCTTCTAAACTCTTTTACATGTACTAGCAACTGTGAATTAATAAGCAAGCCAAAGCAATAAACCAACAACTTTAAGGACATTTGCCTGAGAAACTTTGTCTTAACAAAGCAGTGCTGTATAGGCAGAAGAGAGAGGAGATATTAACCAGGTTTTTAATTATATAATGCTTAGATGGAAGATGCTTACCAATGATGCCTTCGTTTCTTTGTTTGTTAATGAGATTTATATTAGCCAACAAAAAATTAGGCCTCACTCTGGGTGTTAAAAATACAGCGATTGCAATCTTTAAATTTAATTGGGCTTGGTTTTAAGCAATTTTTGTTTTGGCAGCTATGTGATAGGTCTTTAGATGAAAAAGTTCCTGTGTACAGATGTCCAAAGTGCTTCTCAACATCACTGTACATGCTTTCGTGGAGCTTATGTCTCCAGTGTAACTGGGTACCTCCTAAATATTAAAAGAGAAGTAACAAATCAGCATGATCTTTTCAGCTCCCAGCAAGTAGAAGTACACGTCTTGATTAGATCCTGAGTTATATAAATAGTATGAGAACTGATATTAGAGAGGGAATGGATGTGTGTGAAAGCAAGGCTGAAAAAAATTAATGATGCATCTTTACAGCCTTACTGAGACCTCATTGATTTCCATGGAAACCTTTTCATTGACTTCAGTGGGACTCTTTAGTCTGATGCTAGAAAGGGTGGTTGACAGATAGTGAGGTGCATGCTCTGGTCTCCATTCCATTGTGCTCGCCAGCATTGCCTGCTGCTCAGCGATGCTTTACTTTCAGCAGATTTTAACTGCTTCCTGATTGAGAGAGGCTTTAATTTGGAGCCATTTTCTGTGGTTAGGCCATACTGATACATGCTTCCCAAACCAGTGCCTGTAAGGTGGTGCTGTTACTGTAAATATATATATGCTATAGGTAAACCAAGAGGTTGAAAATACAGGGAAAAGGTTAAGCTGTCAAGCTCTATCCCAGCAGTTTTTCCCAGAGGTATCTTTGCCCCTTCTGACAACATAGTGAAAACCTAGAAGTGAGATAAAAAGCCAGCCTTCCCCCTCCAGAATGTATTTCTTTAAGATTCTTTCCACCCAACCAAGAAGTATTTGGTTTTCTGTGAATGGCAGGAACATTCAGTGTTTCTGGAATTGTTTTATACCTTTCACCTGATTTTTTCTGTGAATGGCAGGAACATTCAGTATTTCTGGAATTGTTTTATACCTTTCCCTCACCTGATTTGGCAACTTACAAGATGAAGTTCTGAGAAAAGAAGAGATGTCTTCTCATGGTGATTTAGCAAGAGAATTTCTCTGGTCATTAGAAAAACTATTTACTTTCTCTGGAATTTACAGTTGTTCTTGCTGTCACTCTTCTTACTTCATCTATTTGTTTGTTATGATCTGTTTAACAGGTGACGGTTACTGATGTCACATGTTAGGAAATATGGTGATAAATAATAATTTCTCTATTGTTTGTTTCTGAAATCCTTGTGTGATAGCAAACTTAGGGGAAGAAAGTTCTTTCTCAGTGAAATTGTTCCACACTTGTATTCTGAGAGCCACCTATTTTCCTCTATCCATGTACTTAAATATATTGCTTTATAATTTCATTCAGACTGCAAAGCCTACAGGTACTGGAAGGAGAGCTGGTTTCCATTACTCATAATATAAGGATTGTTAACCTTGCTTTCACTGTGGTGATGGCAATCCCAGCTGGCATTCAGACCTAGACTGAGTTAGCAGAAAATATTATTTTCCTTGTAAAATGAAGCTTTGGATCTGGATAGACAGACACAGAAAGGAGCAAACTGTCAGTGCCATTGCTGCAGTTCTTATCTGATCTGATCTGTCCATTTTCAGCCAGCCAGGCCCTGCATGTGAGCTGGGAAAGCCCCACACTCTCATCACATTATGGATGGTGAGAGGTCTCGTGTCTGATGAGGTCTATATCCTGTGTGTGACAGCTGAACTCAGCTGCATGGGACTGCAACACACTTTTCAAGTTAGACTTGTTGGGGTTCTAACATCTGTAGGCAACAAATATAACTGATACATATACAAAAATGTATAATACATTTTTGCATGTGTTTACTTTAGGATATCTTTATTTCTCTGGTGTTTTTTTATTTCTTATAACCTTTTCCTAGGTCTGTATTACAGACAGGCAGACAAAAATTTTCTTCAAACAGTCATCTAAATATTTCTGTGCTGACCTCCTCATTTTGAGTTATTGACCAATCGTGAAACTTTATAGGACACAATCTAAATGTTCTTTGTCTAACCTGTTTTGGGGGTTGTATGTGGTGTGAGGGAAGGAACAGAGTGTAAAGATATGTTTCTCCCACAATTTTAAAAAACTGTTTTACAAACAGGCTGATGAAGTTTTTTTCTCATTAATTTTCCCCCTCTTCTTCCCTCCACCCCTCACCTTGATTGTCCCTGTTTGGTTTTGTTGGTTGCCTTAGAAGAGAAGACCAGTCAACTGAAAGAGATGAGTTTTAATGGGTTATAAATGACTACTTGGAAAAAGAAAATCATACCTTAAGAGTTTAATGTTTTCCTGAAAGGGTGAGGTTAGATTGAACTCCCCCTCCTTCCCTGCCACATGACATGGGAAGGTTTGTGCATGTGCCCAGGTCTTTATGTGAGAGAGTGTGTTAGCAGGGAGACAGAGGGTTTGCAGAAATCAGGTGACAGTGGAAATGTCTGCTCAGAGCTTCTGGACCAAGGAAGTTCATCAGGACTCCTGAGCTCCTGGGTTTAGTATATACTGAGGTAGCTGGTTATAAACATTGCATACATTGAATCACTGTATCTGACTAAAAACCAATTTTCTTTAATCAAAAGTTGAATGATTATCCTAGCCTTTGCTTTGTATGGACTAGGGAATAGCCAAACTATGTACACCAAAGACTCATTGGTTTATGAGATTTTATAAACAGAGGGAGAAAAATGAAAGTTGTTACACTTCACCCTGATTTTTAGCTATCTTTCTCCACTTAAACAGATGCATTCAAACACATTCCAAGCTGCTGAGGCAGGCAAGGAAGCTAACTGATTTGAGATCAGGTAGATCAGTGTAGAAAGCAAAGTATTCATATTTTCTCAGGAAATTCTGCAAGTTTCAGATGAATCCAATTTTTCAAAAAACATTGCAAAAATTATTTTTGGGTCGACACGATCTCTTCTGAAACAAGTCGAAACCTCTTAACACCGGGGGGAGATAGGGTGGGGGGTGTCTGACTCCCATTCCCGGTGTGATGGAGCGGTGTGTCCGTGATCCTCCCGTCTTGGGTGGCTGTGCCCGCGGGTCCATGACCCTCCCGGTCTTGGGTGGCTGTGCTCGTGGGTCCGTGACCCTCCTGGTGCCAGGTGGGCTCTGCTCGTGTGTATTGGACCCTCCCATCTCGGGTGGGCTGTGCCCGCGGGTCCCTGACCGTCCCGTCTCGGGTGGGCTGTGCCTGCATTTCTGTGCCCATCCCGTTTCAGGTGGGCTGTGCCCGAGTGTCTGTGACCCTCTTGTCTCGGGTGGGCTCTGCTCGCGTGTCTGTGACCCTCCCATCTCGGATGGGCTGTGCCCGCGGGTCTGTGCCCGTCCCATCTCAGGTGGACTGTGCCCGAGTGTCTGTGACCGTCCCATCTCGGGTGGGCTGTGCTTGCATTTCGGTGCCCATCCCGTCGCGGGTGGGCTCTACCCGAGTGTCTGTGACCCTCCCATCTCGGGTGGCCGTGGCCCCGTGTCCCCACCCCGCCCGC
>NW_008652120.1:0-798 GCF_000695815.1 Acanthisitta chloris | reverse complement strand
CGTCTCAGGTGGGCTGTCCCCGCATTTCTTGGACTGTCCCGTCTCGGGTGGCTGTGCCTGCATTTCTGTGCCCATCCCGTCTCGGGTGGGCTCTGCCCGAGTGTCTGTGACCCTCCCATCTCGGGTGGCTGTGCCCGCGTGTCCGCACCCGTCCCGTCTCGCTGGGCTGTGCCCGCGTGTCTGTGATCCTCCCGTCTCGGATGGGCTGTGCCCGCGGCTCCGCGCCCGTCCCGTCTGGGGGGGCTGTGCCCGCGGCTCCGCGCCCGTCCCGTCTGGGGGGGCTGTGCCCGCGGCTCCGCGCCCGTCCCGTCTGGGGGGGCTGTGCCCGCGGCTCCGCGCCCGTCCCGTCTGGGGGGGCTGTGCCCGCGGCTCCGCGCCCGTCCCGTCTGGGGGGGCTGTGCCCGCGGCTCCGCGCCCGTCCCGTCTGGGGGGGCTGTGCCCGCGGCTCCGCGCCCGTCCCGTCTGGGGGGGCTGTGCCCGCGGCTCCGCGCCCGTCCCGTCTGGGGGGGCTGTGCCCGCGGCTCCGCGCCCGTCCCGTCTGGGGGGGCTGTGCCCGCGGCTCCGCGCCCGTCCCGTCTGGGGGGGCTGTGCCCGCGGCTCCGCGCCCGTCCCGTCTGGGGGGGCTGTGCCCGCGGCTCCGCGCCCGTCCCGTCTGGGGGGGCTGTGCCCGCGGCTCCGCGCCCGTCCCGTCTGGGGGGGCTGTGCCCGCGGCTCCGCGCCCGTCCCGTCTGGGGGGGCTGTGCCCGCGGCTCCGCGCCCGTCCCGTCTGGGGTGGCTGTGCCTGTCCCGTCTCGGGTG
>NW_008652119.1:44255-75062 GCF_000695815.1 Acanthisitta chloris | reverse complement strand
CAGAGAAATTGTACAGGAAGCTAGGGATAAGGATAGGGAAGCCAAGGGTCAGTTAGAATTGAATCTGACCAGGGATATCACAGATAACAGGAAGGGCTTCTACAGAGGTGTTGCAAACGAAAGACTAGGGATAATGTGGGCCCTCTCTGGAAGGAGATGGAAGACCTGACTGCCTTGGACAAAGAGTAGGCTGAGGCTCTCGATGACTTCTATGCCTCAGTCTTCAATGGCAAGTACTCTAGCCAGGCCAACAAAGTCAGGAAAGGCAAATAAAAAAGCCTCTAAGCTCACTGTAGGGGAGAATGAGGTCCCTTCCACAGGAGACAGCTCTCCACAAACTTCTCCAAAGTGAGTCCTTCCCATGGGCCACAGTTCTCCACAAACTGCTGCAGCATGGGTCACTGTCCACAGGGTGCACTCCAGGCCCTCAGGAACAGCCTGCTCCAGTGAGGGGCCCTGACAAGACCACAAGCCCTACCAGGAAATTTTCTCAGGTGTGGGTCTCCTCTCTCCACAGGTCAGCAGGTCCCTGCCAGGGGCCTGCTCCATCACAGACTTCCCATGGAGTCACAACCTCCCTTCAGGCATCCACTTGCTCCAGTGTGGGTCTCCTCCATGGGCTACAGGTGGATCTCTGCACCCTGTTGACCTCCACAGGCTGCAGAGGGACAGGTTGCTTCACCATGGTCTTCACAGGCTGCAAGGGATCCTTAGCTCAAGTGCCTGGAGTACCTTCTCCCTCTCCTTCTCCACTGACCTTGGTGTCTGCATAGTTATTCCTCTGACATATTCTCACTCCTCTCTTCTCAGGCCACAATTGCCATGCAATGACTTTTTTCTTTCTTAAATATGTTACCACAGAGGCATTACTAGCACCACTGATTGGCTTGACCTTGCCACAGTGGCAGGTCTATCCTGAAGTCGGCTGGCATTGGCTCTGCTGGACACGGGGAAGCTTCTAGCAGCTTCTCACAGAAACCCTCCCTGTAGCCCTGCCACTGCCAAAACCTGGCCACACAAAACCAATACAACATCTCACCACTTCCTAATACAATGCATGGTACCAAGCTCCCTTCATTCACCTTCTCAATGTAGTGCGGCCAATTAAATGATTTCTAAAAAGAAAATGAATGATGGGGTATCTGAATCTAACAGCACTGTCTGTATCATTTGGATCTTCATTTTGTATCAGTTATAACTGAGGGACTTTCATATTCTTTATGTGCTATTTCCTGATGTTATAGATTCCTTCAGTAAAGTCTGCATCTTCTTCTATGCTTTGAATTGGGTGAACGGGATTGAGCGTAATGAAAAACACACAACAGCAGCAGTCCTTTCAATTATTTTTGAAATTTACAGATGCTCACTGTAGTTTTGAATTCTGAGTTCAGCCAACAATACAAAAAGCAAGTACCCACCACTTTTTGTCAAAGGCAGGCAGATAAAATCTAGCAATGCCTGGAACAGCACCAGAGGAATGCAAGTCTGAGGCAATTGAACACTTGGCTTTATTTTCTGAAGAAAGCAACTTATTCTGGAACAGTACAAGAAGCATCACTAAACAAATTAGATGGCCAGGTAAGGTGACAATTCTCTTGTGCTTTGTACTCTTTCATTTGGTGCTTTAAAAGTACTTTCCTGTAATTATATCTAGGGTAAGGATTAAAAAATTCATTAGCCATTTATGCTGTGAGGACAAGGTCAACAATATATCAGGACCTGTAAACAGAACTCCAGTGGGGATAATTGGCTTGTAGGAAGCCAAGAAATGCTACATTAAGGCTGTGAGCTCCTGTTTGTCATGCTTCCCTCCCCAACACTCTCACAGTGACATAGCTCTACAGCCTTACTTTAACAGAGCTTATACACTTTCAGGCTATGCCTGTGTCTGTCAGTCCGTACATACATCTCCCTTACACTCAGGTTCTTTTTAATGTATGTGTCAGAGACTGCAGGAAGTAATTAATCAACTTGCCAGAGGCAGAGTGAGGGATGTACTTTACAGGACTATTGTTGAACACTTCGTTCTGTTAATGCTAGTGTCTTTCCAGACTACTGACTCTCCTTGTCTTTTTCGACCCATCTTATGTGTCTACACCCCCATTTCACCAACAAATGTCTCTTTGAACAGGGTTAGAAGAAAAGAAACAATACCATCAGAACAGAAGAAAGAAAAGCTGGACAAGTATAGAGGAATAAATCATAGAACCATAGAATCATCAAGGTTGGAGGAAACCCCAAAGAACATTGTCTAACCTTTAGCCACACCACCTAAACACTAAACTCTAAACTATATCCTCCAGTGTCAGATCCAGACACCTTTAAAATACTTTCAGTGATGGTAACTCCACTACCTCCTTGGGCAACCTACTCCAATGCCTGACCACCCTAACAGCAACCAGTGTCAGATCCAGACACCTTTAAAATACTTTCAGTGATGGTAACTCCACTACCTCCTTGGGCAACCTACTCCAATGCCTGACCACCCTAACAGCAAGAAAAATTTTCCTAACATCTAATCTGAATCTTCCCTGTCTCAGCTTATTACAATTCCCTCTAGTTCTCTCACTGCAGGCATGGCACATACTAGTGGATATATACTTTATATATAGTATATATACATATATACTAGATATATATCATAACTTTTCTGCTGAATCATGGCTTCCAGTTCCCTCTGTTTGCTGTTTATACCATGGTATGGTATGCATGGTGTACATGCATAAAGCACCGGTTGTGCTTCTCTCAGTCGTTCAACCCAAAGGATTACATTCTGTGCCATGAAAAGGGGAAGATCATACAACTGGCATGGGCAGAGCGGATAAAATTGACGCAAATTTCCTCTGTTACTGAAGATCATGCAGATGAACACTGTCATTTATACTGAGTTGCCTTTAATCCAGTCCTTCCTTTTCTTAGTGCATTATCCAGAAATTTGTAGGGATAGAGATATCAAAACCAAATTCAGAAGTAACATGACAGGAGAAAAGGATTTTATTTATTGCATATATCTTTAACCAGATAAAGAGCTGTTGAACCCCATGCTGTTGCAGATGTCTCTATTTGATCTACAGACTCTTGTACCAAGTACAACAAAGAGCTCAGATTTTCAACAGGACGATTGTACGCACACTGTCAAAATTGGCTGATTGACATAGTAACTGCTAAAGAATGCTCTTATTTAACTGAAGTTCTTGAAACAAAAAATCATTTGAACTTTCTGGACACCACTACATCACCTTTTGAAATGCATACTCTGTGCTTGTTCTCTGCACAATGACATGAAAGGCCTGAGACTGGTTCTCATTATAATCAGGCTAGTAGTTCCAGACCAGACACCAGCTAGCCTGACTCACCCTGAACATGACTTTGAAGAAAGAAATAACCGGAAAAAACCCTAAACTCTTCCACAGGCAAGTCTTTCACCCTTAAATGCAGCTATTAGAAAGCGTTTGTGTAAAATCAAATTGAGAACAGAATCAAAAATCCCAGATTTTCCTAACTTCAGTCATGTGAGATGCTCTTTCAGGAGGCTCAGCCCAATCCCTAGTCTTCAGACCAACTATGGCTTTTTGCTTCTGTATAGCTGCTTCCAAATTAGCATTTCTTAAGGGCCTGCAAAACTGTTTCGTTTCATCTGAACATATCACAATCCCTTTAGTACATCTCTATTTGGAGAGCAAGTTGCAGCTTAGCTCTCTTTTTTCTCTTGAACTGTTCACGTAGCACTGCTGGAGATAGTGATAACTGCTTAACTGCTGCCATTCTTTCAGACAAAAAATAATATATATATATATATGTATTTAGTTTAATTACTACCTGAAGTAGAAAAAGTGGAAAGTTGGCTTTCCTGAATCTGATGATGGCTCTGTATGAGTCTCACAATTTTACAGTAAGACAGACCCCATGTGTGCTTCTACTTCTAGAGATTACAACTGTTTAAACACAACAGGAAGCTTCACAGGGAAAAGTAAATAAAATTACTAGCTACCATCAATGCACAGTAATTTATAGTTCCAAACAGCTACCCAAACTACCGCTAGCAGCTCGTAAATTGGAATGGATTACTAAATTTCACATTTTCCTTGTAACATGTTGTTTTTTGAGGAGTGAAAGGAATCATAAGGGCAGTATTTGTTACTATGAAATGCATTAAAAAAACCATGCGTACCTTTTACCATGCCACTAACATAACTGAGTGTACTAAATTATGCCACATAGTGAACTAATAAACAGCAGCATTACCTGAAATTGCCATAAGTTAGTGACCGAAAACTCAAAATTATCAGTGGTTACTAGGAGTGAACATACAAAACTGGATGTCAATGATCATGCTGCACAAATGCAGACCTGTTGTTGTGGGTTCATCTTGACTGGTTGCCAGGTGACCACTCAGCTGCTCACTCATTTCCCTTCCTCATCAGGACAGGGGGAGAAAATGTGATGTAAAAGCTTATGGATCAAAACAAAGGCAGGAAGATCCCTTACCAAAACAGACTTGACCTGTCGAAATTTGGTTCTTTGTCAGCTAAATCGATTTGGATGATCAGGAACAAAGAAAGAAATTAAACACCTTCTCATCATCCTCTGACTTGGTTTCCCACTCCTTAGTGAAGGACTCCTGACTCCTCTAACTCTTCTCCACTGAGGAATGGGGTTTATGGTCAGTCCACAACAGCCACTCTCTGCTGCTTCTTTATCCTTCTACCATTCCCATGCTCCAGCCTGGGCCCTTCCTATTGACTGCAGTCCTTCAGGACAAACCTGCTCCAGCATGGGCTCTCCACTGGCCATAGTTCCTACAGGGCACGTCCACTTGCCCCACCAGGGTCTCTTCCAGGGCTGCAGGGCCATCCCTGAGCCTGGAGCCCCTCCTGCCCTCCTCATGCTCTTGACTCAGGGCTCACAGGGCTGTTTCTCACACAGTTCCTCTCACTCAGCCCTGGCAGCTGGGCAGTGCTTTGCCCTCTCTTACCCGGGCTTTCCTTGGGACTCACCCACCCAGCCGTGGCTTCTGTGGTGGGGCTGCTGGAGACAGCTGGAACCAGCTGAGTCTGGAATGGGGCAGTCCCAGCAGCCACCCCAGTGTTGTCGTCAGCACTGGGGAATCTGTATTTGGTACATGTTCAAAACTACTTTTTTATAGTAGCAGTGAGAAAATTGTCCCTCAATAGAACAATTAACCTATAGACAAAATAGCAAATCCCATGCACATCCACCCATTTAATCAATATGGGTGAACAACTACAGCCAAACTTTGGTCCTACTATTTATTGACCTTATGCTGAGCGAAAAAATCTTTGCATTCCTTCTACGTAACACCTAGAGGTATTATAGTTTCCAGCCTTAAAAGTCTGTGAACTCATCATACTTCAGAACAGAAACGTGTTGCTCTGGCAAGCAGGCTAGAAGGGGACAGCTTCTGTCCTCACAAGGCTCCCGATGCTGCCCATGCAGCACAGACCACAGGTTGTGCTTGTCAGCAGTCAATGGCAGTGTAACATCCTCCCCTGTTAACAACAGGGAGATGGGAATTGTGCAGCAGGATACAGAAAAGCACTACTGAGCTCAGGAACACAGATAGATAATCCCACTGTTCTCCAGGACCGATTGCATTAGCATGCAAATAAATGAGGTGACTTCATTAACTCAGTAGGTAAGTAGTGCATAAAAAAGGCAAGTATAGAAGGTATAAGGACAAGTATACATACTCCCTATATGTACTATTTGTGGAAGTCTCCCTCCTCTTGCAGGAATGAAATTTGCATGCTAATTTTGATAAGGGGAAGTGCAATTGCAGTGGATAGCTTGTAATAGTACATCATCATTGAATCTGTTTGTGTTCTAAAGAGTTTCTAAACAAGCTGTTATGAAAGACAAACATGGTCTTGTTTTAATAGTAAAACAGGCTATGTGAAAAAAGACGATAGTAAAGTTTTTGCCAATAACACAGCACATTAGTCAAGAATATTTATCCAGATCCAAGTATTTCAGGCTCTTTAAATTTAAACTGATAATTATTGCAAGAAATTAGTCCTGTTTCTCATACTATTTTGCTATTAATTTGTTATTTTCTCCCAAATCAGCTGCAAATGTCATGTTCTACACAAATAAAATGTTTTAAATTGCTCTCCAGATCAAATCTCTAGATTTTCATTTTGACTGTTCCTAATGGAGTATACTTAGAAAAAAACTTGGAAGCGTGCTTTCAATCTGCTAACAAGCTCTAGTCAGGACTAATCAGAATTCAGATATCATTCTTACAAATTACATCTTCTTGATCCAGACCCCATAGGAGTTTTGAATTTTGATTTTCAGGTTCTGCAGGCAGGTGTTTAAATCTATGCTTCCATCTGTGGCTGGCAGTACTCTGGTCTTGAATACATGGCAAAATTTGTTATCCATCTTGTGCTTTTATCCTTTATCAGACTCAAGAAACTTTACATTTCTGTTCCTAGATGTTCTGAAGGAGGACTCATTCTCAAAAGATGCCTTATGGATAAGGCTGCTGCAGATAAACCAGTAATTGCCACCACTTAAAAAAATAACAGGCAAGAGAGAAATCAAGGGAAAAGAAAAGCTATTCTACATAAAAGATCTACAACTAGAACATTTCTCTGGGAGAAGTAGGACCTGGAATAAGTTTCTTTCTCTGCTTACAAAGACACATACTTCTTTCAAGGTCGAGTAGACGGGTTGTACTATCTGGTGGCTATACATGTCAATGGCACGTAATCCATCCTCTTGAGGATTTTGTAACAGAAGCATATTTTGTGCTATGATCAGTGCAAGAAAGAGCTTGACAAAGTACCCTAGTAATTTGAATGTTCATCTGGAAACGGAAGTTTGTGGCTGAAATTCCTGCTCCAAAGAATAGACAATGACTGTGCCACATAATAGGGAAGATATGGATAGGATTGGAATGGGGTTTCCCCTCTTTTTTTCTTCCAGATCTTGCTGGAACCAGAACTCTGAAGTTCTGACTGTATGTCAAGTCAAACTAGATTTTTATCCAAGGGACAGAATTCTGTACTTGACCAAAAAGCTTAAACATTGGGATCCAAGACTGCCTGGTCTTCCTATCAGCATATCCTTAGAGATGGCTGGCTAGAATACTAGAGCATTAACAAAAAATGGCATTTATATGGCAAACATGCATAATGTACACTTTCATGAGCTCAATGTAGGTAAAATAAATCAAGTGTTTTGAAAAATTGAAGACTTCCTCAATTCAAGCAGTTCTAAGATCTATGAAATCTCCTAATCTCCAAGGAAACAAAGAGGTTTATTCTACTGTTGCTTATTTGCAGTGTAGTCAGGAGAATTTCAGAAGAAAACCTAGCTTTAGCTGAACATATGGTCCAGTTATACAGTTTATACCATAATGAAACACAAATAGAAATGCTTGTGTGACACTTTTAAGAACAAACTGGCTTGAAACTTTCTAGTGCAGCATTTTATTGATTGAATGACACAATGAATTCTAGCATCCCTCTGCATTGCCAATGGATAATTATGATTATTACAAGGAGCATGCTTAGACTGAGAACTTGAGCAAGTCTAATCTGTATAGCTCTGAAAGACTACTGCCCTCAAGAGGCCACATGTGGAAGCACAAAGCAATTTTATATTACAGTTTTTATTTTGCCTTTTAAAAACATAATTAAAATTAATATGAATTATACTTTTCACCATCCAACATAATTAAAAGAAATCAGAATTCTTAGAATCAGAAGTGCTTCAAGTACAATATGGTATTCATACAGCTAGAACTTCCATTTGAAAGTCAGTGGAACAAAGCCTTAAACAACTAGATGCCAAGAAAACCCACTCTGCCAAACTTACAGGATGAACTCCACAGATCATTATCCAGTACTGCAAGAGCATAAAAAAAAGTGACTTGTGAGAGCTGAAATCATGCATATATTATTTCCAAATTACAGACTGTCAAATCCATTCCTTTGAGGGGGGGCGAGGAAGGAGAAAAACCGTGTTAATTTTATGAAGTCAGGTTTTCTCAAATGATTTTCACTGAATAAGCAGAACTGTCAAATATTTTAATCTGAATGTTTAAGAAGTGTGTCCCTAACACAGTTCAACATACAGCACATTCCACATATATTATCTATTTTCTCACAGATTGTTCCAGAAAGTTTATTGTTATAGCAACTAAGCACTTCATAAAACTTATCTACGTGATATTGATTCCAGACTGCTGTCGAAAGCACACATTTCTATTACTAATAGGAAACCTAAATAGAAAGCAGAGCTGTGGAAAGGGACCTCTTTGATGGCAAGTTGTGTATGTGTCAGCTGTGTGCCCTGGTAGCCAGGAGGGGAAACCATGTCCTGGGGTGCATCAGGCAAGGCATTGCCAGCCGGTCGAGGGCGGTGATTGTGCACTCTGCTCTGCTCTGGTGCAACCTCACCTCAAGATTTGCTGCTAGAGAAAAGTGCCTAGACTTGGGCAACTCTACTCATTTAAACATGGAAATGGCCTCGGGTCAGCCTCAGAAGGTGGTGAAAGGCCTTGAGGGGAAGCCATATGAGGAGTGGCTGAGGTCACTTGGTCTGTTTAGCCTGGAGAAGAGATAGGGGGAGACTTTATCATTGCATACAGCTTTATCATGTGAAGAAGTGGAGGGGCAGGCACTGATCTCTTCTCTCTGGCAACCAGAGACAAGGCCTCAGGGAGTGGCCTGAAGTTATGTCAGAGGAGGTTTAGGTTGGACATTAAGAAAAGCTTCTTTACCCAGAGCACTGGAACAGCTACCCAGGGCAGTGGTCAGAACACCAAGCCTGACAGAGTTCCAGAAGCACTTGGATAATGCTCTCAAGCATATGGTGTGATTCTTAGGGGTGTCCTGTGCAGTGGCAAGATTTGGACTTGATGATCTTCATGGGTCCCTTCCAACTCCAAGTATTCTGTGAAATGCTAATGGACTGCTTTCTCAAAGTACTCTTAAACAGAGAAGTTTTTGATAGAATATCCACAAATTTCAAAAGCAAACCAAATGTCAGAGACCAGAAACTGCACCCTGTGTTCCCTAACTCATCCGTTCATGCCTCAGAATGCAGGGTGGAAACCCTTTGATCTGCCACACACATCTGTGTCACTTGAGTAAATGGAACAACCACTTAGTTGCTTACTTGTTTAGTGTCCACAGCTGGAGCAGCCTCTAGAAGAACAAACATGGTTTTGTTCTTGCCTCTCTTTCCGAGAACAGAGCAATTTTGTCAAATATGCAACTCTGGTTTTCTCCCTAGTTTTATAGGGTGAGTGACAGCCAGGGATCTAGCTTTTTCATTCCCATCCCTCTTCAAGCTTCATTTCCCATTCCTTTCCACACAGTCTTTGCCCAGAGCCACATCCTTCCCAAAGCTGTTGAGCCTGATGTCTCCCTCACACTATGCTTCCTACCTATATGAATTCCAATCAGCTTCTTTCTTCCACTCTATATTCCCTGAATACCAAAGTTGTCCCACTGAATTTAATTGTGATTTGGCCATATATCTTCCATACCAGCCATCAGACCCTTGCTGGAGGCAAGAGGGTATCCAGACTCTTTTAGGAGCCAACACAGTTTAAGCCTACAATTTTATCAAAGTGCAAGCACTGATTTTTAATCTGAGAGTCTTTTTCTCACATGGGTTGCTCCTGTGAGCTCCTTGGAGCACCTGCTCCCATGTCCATGAATCTGCTAACTGCTTTCCCCAATATCCAGTCCTGTTTCTTAAAGCTCTCCCTTGCACATTACCAAAGTTCTTTCCCCTTCTATAAACATAAGTTGTTTGGTTTCAACTGTTCTAGATGTCTGAGATAAAAGATTCATATAGGAATACAGAGAGGCAACACAGTTTCTGAACACAGTCAGTTTCTTCCTAAAGGTGAAGCTAGATATTACAGATGATTAGGTAAACTCTCTTATTGCTTAAAATTAGCTCTTCTTCTGTCAGACATTCATGGATGAAGGTGGGAGACACAGATTTATTTTAAGAGGAAGGATTCCCTTTAATCATTTTGTATATAGAAAACTTCCTTCAGTTTCCTCAGCAAAACATAAGGCTTCTTAAGGTGGAACCAGGTCATTTGGTTGATCCAATACCTCTCTTCTACAGCATTTATTTTCTTTATGACCATCTTTCTCTGTTTTGTTCTAAAGAATCCTCTGGAAAAAATTCTTCCTCCAGCTTAGCACCTTGTATACCTACCTACACTTTATTATTACTATAGCAGTTGAAAGTCCAAGGTCTCATCTGTGTTTTTTTCTGGTGACTATCCTTATTCCTTTATTCTCTCTTTCATCTTAAAGGTAAGAAAACCCACCTTCCTACTTCCAGTGATCTCCTTATGTATTGTATTCCTGATTAAAGTGTTTCCATTAAAATAAAGCATGGTAACACTCCTGTAGTCTGAAATATGTATGAAAAGGCCAGGAACATATGCTGGCAGAAGCATTTTAACAGTTGTTTTAATAGCATCACTATAGAAAGCTTGCAGTAAAAGCAAACCGTACAAACATAAATTATTCAGGAAACCTTGCCAAATCACAGTGCTGGTTTACTCTATTTCTTCCACCTGTGTGGGAAATTCTGTTCCATTTAGAAATCTTGGCTTGAGTCCTCACTAAATGAGCCTAGAATGTCCCAGCAAGGGATAGGGGAGGAAACATGCTCAGTGGAGTCAATACATTAAAAAAATTAGTTTTCTGAGTCTACTAAGCAAATAGTTTTTCAGCAAACTATAACTCAGCAGCACCTAAGTGAACTATGACAGAAACAAATGAACACTTTGATAAGCATGCAAAATTTACTTCTGAAAAGCACATACGTATTAAAGCTTTTCAGTCAAGTGGCTGTGACAGCTCATCATGGGTATGATGAGCTATGCTAATCTTGCTGTCAAAAACAAACCAAAAGCCTGACAATGGAACTGTTCAGATAGTGTTAAAAAACTCACAACCTAATAGTTACAGTTTGTTAAAATCATACTGTTAAAAGTTTGCTTTTTTTCATGGCTAACTGTGGAGTTTACCACCTGTGCTATCTGCAATAACCTCACTTTAGACCGTCACATCTGTGAATGTGCATGCATGACCCAGATCAATTATAGTTTGCCAGAGCCTGATTTATAATCTTTTGACGGAAACATGGCCACTTCAACTGGCAACACTTGAAGCATTTAGTTAATAAGCAGCATGAATCATACCCACAATTTATGGAATTCCCTCCAGCCTCCAGGACGAGTTCTCATGAAAGTTGAGAGAGGCAATGTGTGTCGCATCATGCTAAGAGTCCTTGGCGAGGGATCTGGGCCTCTTTACACTGGCTACCCTAAAAAGCAGTGTTGACAAAACATATTCTAAACAAAAAGCAGTACCTATTTGCTAAACCCACAGAAGGTTTCTACTTTGAAGCAACCCCTGGTGTTAATATTTTTTCCCCTCTCTGGAGCATTCCCAAAATGTATGCTATAAGGATACATTTTATTTAATTTGCTAGGTAAGTTACTAATTAGAAGCTGCTCTTTGGCCAATTAAGAAGAGGCTGAAACAGCTTTTACAGTTAGTTGCATACACTTAGGTGAACCACAAAGAAAGGCATAAACATTATCAACTGCTTACTTTAGATTTTCAGGGCTATATTAATTCACTTCTCTGAGAAAGAAAACAAGACATGAACAGCATATTACTCACTATTTTGTTCCTCTTATGGTTCATCTTTGGTATCAAGGGCACTAAGAAGGACAAGGTAGTCTTCATATGGCACTATTGTTTCATTGGCCATGGCACTACAAAAGCAGTAGTGTCTTCTAATTGATTACTGGTAGTACATCTTTCCAATTGCAGCATTGACAACAGGATTGATGACTGCAGGGATGGCTTAAGTTAGCTTTTACCACAACTTACAGAGAAAAGGTTGAATTATTCAAGGTGTAGAAGGCTGAACTCAGTTTCATTTTCTTCTATTTGCTTTGACAGCTGTAGCTCAGATTTCTAGCCTAGATTGCTCATTTTGTTTCTTTGTCCTTCTAACTTTGTTGTCATTAATACCCATATGACACAAAAACACCAACTTCGTTGATGATATTTTTTCTGTGTAAAAAATAAAGTATTTTCTTTTTCAAAACAATCATCCAGGCAGACTCTCATCCTACTTCTGTAGAAAGGTATACATGCAAATGAGTGTCACTTTGGTGAGGCAGATTTAGCCTTTGCATTTATCACAGTACATCTGAAATGGAAATAAACTGCAGTCTTGCTGGAGATTCAGTAACCTAACTATTAAAAATGCAAGTATTGAGGAGCATTTTTTGTTTGTTTGGGTTTGGTTTTGTGCTTTGTGGTGGGGCATTTTATTTTGTTAAATATTAACAGTGCTTACACATCAAGGTAACTGAAATTCATTGACTCTGTCTCTGAATGATTCCTGACATATCAAAATGAAATTCAGATGTATGATCCTTCACAGGAAGCTGTGACACACAGTAACTGGTGGCCCAGTCTGAATGACTGGTGATCAGAAGTACAAGATATGAAGAGAAGTGAACATGTCCTGTGAGTGAACATGAGCACAAAGACTACCACTGCCAGCTTGCTCTGAACTGAAGTCGAAGGTACAGCTCAGTCTCACACACACAGCACTAAGGCAGTGGAAATCCCCTTGATCGATGTTTTCTGAGTCCTCTCTAGGATGCTCTGCTCAATAGCTCTTTTTGGTGTTTTTACAAGTAATTTTTAAGCTCTCAGCTGTCACTTCCCCTCACTGTTTAGTTTTACCATACATCCAATTGTCTGTTGTCAACTTCCTTTTTCTTCTAGCTCCTAGCTTCTAGGAGCCCTTTGTTGAAGGCTGGACAAACAAAACATACAGCTGACATAGTGAAATGACAAAAGCTCCAAATCTGAAGGACTTGAACTATATCCAAGAATTGGTTTTACTTAGTTTTTGCAAGGCACAGGGATTTCAGTATGCTACCTGTTGTTTTCCTTGGTCTCAGTTCTCATGTACTGATTTTTCATTTAGACATTTTATGGAGTAGTTCAGATGAAGTTTACAGGTAAAATTCTTTCCTGTCCAGAGCTAGCTAATTCTTTTTTTAAAAAAAGTTATTATTAAGAAATGTGTGAAAGTCAAGTATGATGTCACAGATTTGAACACAGAGTTTTGTTCTTCCTCTGTCTCTTGCTTGCTGTCTTTCACTTCAATCTAGGAAAAAAATGGACATTCACAACACAGAAAGGAATGACAAATGAATTGCATATTGTGATTTTAATTCCATTTAACTAAATGGCTATATGTTTAACCTTTCCGTCTTTTATTCATGGAATATCAATTATCTTTAAATTCTTCAATTATTTTAACAACTTCAAATGGTTCAATTTTCCAGGTTTAATAAAATGTTATTTCTTCTACGAAAGTACCCTGGGATGACCTAATGCCATAATTACATATAAAGCAAGTATAATACAAAATACTGCTAGAGTTTTACTAATTCAGTTAGGAAAGAAATGAGAAATGCATTAAAAGCTACTTTAAAAATTCACTGTGATTCTTTCACTCTGTTATAATTTTGGTGCCCTTTCTCAATGAAAATAACTCATCTTCACTATATGAGGCGACCTTTGGCTTGTTTTGGGGGTTTTGTTGAAACCTGAAGTTGGAGCCAGCATCCCTGAGAGAAGTAATGGTTGTTTTGAAAATTTCAGTCATAATGAAAGAGAGCACCTCATTTAAAACCACCCCAGGATATTGTGGTTTTGAAGGTCCATTAGGAACTCTACTGCTAGCTTTAGAAATGCATGAAATTGTGAAATAAGAGGGAGAGAGCCACCTTGTTAAAAATTGTACAAGAAATCTAGACAGATCCTATTCTCCAACTTAAAACGAAACCTTCACCTCTGGCACAAAAGACCACAGCCTTTTACTTATGAGAAAGTGAGATGGCAAGTATTAATTGCCTTGGCCTTCAGGGAATAGAATATTAGCTCGAACAATGGATAATAGGGCATATCTCTTCAAATGAAATGTATGGATATAAACACCTCTGTAGTGTCTTCTCCCAGTTAATAAACAGAGCATCAATCAGCTGGAATTTCAGTAGACAGCCTTCACCCAAGCTCTCACCTCCATTATGCACTAGGTAAATCACCAAGCTGTGTAATGCAGACAATGTAGCAATCTCTCTTCATTACCCGTTCTAACAGCACCATATGGGCATTGGCCAGGAGATGCAATAGCAGAATATCCATCAGGATCCCATCTAAGGGTCTCCTTGGAAAAAAACAGCAGTCACTGGGCATGACCCTGACAAGATCAATAAAATATTAATTATCCCAACTTGTCTAATTGAATGCCAAGACATGGTAATGGTTACTAGAGAAATATGACAGATTTTCCTCAGTTAGGCTAATGCAATAACATACAACAAGAAGTCTTTAATAGCCCTAGCATCTAGCATTTCCAGCTTTGAGTGTAGAAATATTATCTTCTGTAGCAAGTCGATGTGGAAGCAAGAACTATCCCAATCTTCCAGAAACACCAGCTGCTGCAAACCTAGGTCTCTCCTCTCAAAGGCATATCCGGATTTAACTGAAAGCACCTGCACTGTCCATTTGACTTACTTATTTAGTTGCAGTCTTTCTGGCAAGTATAAAACACCGGACAATTACAATAGCAACATTTTAAAGCCAATTTGCACAAATATAAATGGCTACCCCATGTACAAAAGTGATTCAACTTGAATATCCAAGGTATCTGGGCTAGAAGAGAAACAATTCTTTTCCCATTCAATTCAAGGTGAAAGAAAAAAACCCAAACAACTCATAAAATATCTGCTCAGGTGTATAATCTGGTAGCATTTTAAAATAAATAATCTGCTTTTTCAAAATTTAGAAAAGTTCTTTAGGCTATTAAAAGCCACCTGCACAATTCCTTGACTCCAGATGCTATTAATATGAGCAAACAAGTTTCAGGGTTCATCTTTGACAGTGTTATAAAGGATGGACATCATACAGTTCTCCATAATTCAACTCAACCTTGACACTACATAGCTCTTGCATAGCTAGTCAACGAGGCAAGGCTGCTAAACAAAGCTTCATTAGCTGCTTTGACTGTGTGACAGTTAATTACTCTGAAAGAGTTTATGTTCAGGAGATCAGAATAGGGCAAGCAAAGCACTCTCAGTGGAGATTTTCACCATATTATTATGATTTGTTGGTGTTGCTTTGTTTTCCAAACCAGAATAACTGCAATATTACTTCTGAGAAAGTCAAGGGCATATCAAGATGGAGTCATTGAACATATGTATAACCAGAATCTGATCAATCTCACAGGGATAAATACATAAAAACTGTCAAAATTTCTCTCCAGACTACGAGATATAGTGTATTATTTCATTATTTTTCTTAGCAGAGAAAATTCACAGGAGAGGATCAGATAAAAAATATCCAATATGAATTTCAAAAAATCTGTGCAATGAGACAAGCTTTCCAAGAAGTGACACAATTAATTGCAATTGAAATGAATGTCACAGGACAGCTCCTCACACTCTAAAGACATTGTATAGAAGGGCTATGCTGAGTTTATGGTTGACTCATGGTCAAAATGATATGCAACGCATGCCTCTGGAGACAGTATAACTTGTACAGAGTACAGCTACAGGTAAAACTTGCCACATACATTATGTTTCAACAGCAAAATTAGTTGTGTCATTTACACTGTGTTAGAGGCTGCCAATAGCCTTGTTATAATTACCTGTACAGCATTTTACTTAATCTTCCTGTCACTTGTAAAAGGTAGCATCCACACTGCAGGAGGAATCCTCCTTCAAGAAATATAACAAAGCAACCAGAAGCATACGTTTAAATGCACATGTAATATAAGCAGGAGGGAGGAAAAAGCTTACTTGCTTCATGAATAGCTACAATTTTTATATCACAAAACTTACTTGAATATTTCACTGAATTGAATGGGTTAAACAAGGAACTCTTTTCCTTGCTATTTATTATTAATGACATGTTGTACTGACTACATTTCTTGGCTAGAGATCCCTCAGCTTGCCTCTGCAATAAAAGCATTTATTTCCCCCAAAACGGAAAAATCTCATTGCATGTGGCAAGAAAGAGCAGAACATAAAATTAGATCATAGAATCATAGAATTAGCCAGGCTGGAAGAGACCACAAAGATCATCGAGTCCAACCCTCTTGTTGTTACTAAAGAATGGCAGTAAGTGCCACATCCAGTCTCATCTTGAAAACCTCCAGGGATGGTGAATCCACCACCTCCCTGGGCAGCTCATTACAATGCCTGATAACTCTCTCCATGAAAAAAATATCTTCCTAATATCCAACCTAAACCTCCTCTGGCAGAGCTTGAGTCTGTGCCCTCTTGTCCTACTGCTGGTTGCCTTGGAGAACAGAACAACCCCCACCTGACTACAACCTCCTTTCAGGGAGTTGTAGTGGGTGATAAGGTCTCCCCTGAGCCTCCTCTTCTCCAGGCTAAACACCCCCAGCTCCCTCAGCCTCTCCTCATGGCACTTGTGCTCGAGTCCCTTCACCAGCCTCGTTGCTCTTCCCTGGACCTGCTCCAGCACCTCAATATCCTTCCTGAACTGAGGGGCCCAGAACTGGACACAGTACTCAAGGTGTGGCCTCCCCAGCACCGAGTACAGGGGCAGAATCACCTCCCTGGTCCTGCTGACCACACTGTTCCTGATCCAGGCCAGGATGCCATTGGCCTTCTTGGCCACCTGAGCACACTGCTGGCTCATGTTCAGCTTTCTATCTATCCAAACTCCCAGGTCCCTTTCTGCCTGGCTGCTCTCCAGCCACTCTGTCCCCAGCCGGGAGTGCTGCATGGCCAAAGTGCAGTACCTGGCATCGTCCAGATGTTGTCATTCCAAATCCTAAAAGTATCAAGTTTTGCTGCCTCCTCCAAAGTTTCCTAACACCAAGTCCATTGCAGTTGCTGCTAGTCTATGTTTTATTGAAGAGTGTGCTCTCAAGTGCATTTTTGAAGATGAATATATTCAAGAGCATCAGAGGTACAATGGTGCATAGTGGGTTTACTTAGTTATACGGTGTCACTGCTAACAATAATGGACCATTTTTGCCTGCTCTGGAACCAGATACGAATTATTCCTACTGTTCTGTAATGTCCTAAAATGTCTCAGAAGCTGTTCACAGAAAACAGCCCAATACACATCTCATCTTCAAAGAAAGCAACTATTTGCACACTGCAGGTATTCTTACCCAGTGCCGCAGCTGGTGTTAGCTCTTCTAATACAAAACTTCAACTTCTTCTAGATTCCCCATAAGTAAATAAAACGTAACAAGATTGAGAAAAGAACTTGTCTATCTGCTTGTCAGCTCCCACAGCCTATATGGTATCCACTCCCCTCCCAAGCATCCATAGAGCACCACAGTGAGGCAGAAAAGTGATTTGTTGAAGTCACAAAACTCAACAAGAAAATCAAGAACTGACCATTGGTCCCTTGATTCCCAATTTAATGCCTTGCCTACAGACAGTTCTTTCTCTGTAAAAGTAGGGGGACATGCTTGGTGCTAAATTCAAATCATGGTATGGATTAAGAACAATGTGCCCTCTCCACTCCATGCATAATAGTCAGCTATTAGCAACGCTATGACTGAGGCAGTAAATAACCTATTTTCCCACTGTTTCATATGCAACACATGAAATTAATTTCCTATGCTCCCAGGACCTAGAAGTGGACTGCTTAACTGGCTCTCTTGTCCATGTCCAAGGCAATCTTTCATAAGAAATGAAAGGAAATCCAGAATGTTCACAGTGACTGGAAAAGAATTGCGTGGCAGCACATAAATGAGCAAGAAGGTTCTCACAGAACAACTTGTTAGCAACTGATGCAGCATTTGTAGGAAGATGCCAGCAACAATGTTCTTCCTGAAAGCGAAATAACCACAATTTTCTAGGGTTTTCTCCACCTCTGTTAAGTAAATCATCAATTAGATCAGCACAATTTAGAGTTGCACAGTTCAACACTTCTAATCCCTTGCAGGCTGCTCTTGTGCCTTCCCTGCTTGCTTGCATAAGAATTACAGGCTGCTTGTCAGCTTGAACAATTGTTTTCCTATTTAAAGAAAAAAAAAGAAAAAATGAAGGAACAAAGAAGGAAGAAAGGAGGAAGGAAGAAAAAGGAAGGAAAAAGGAAGAAAGAAAAAAGGAAGAAAGAAAAAGGAGGAAAAAAAGAGAATATTTCATCATGCAATACACAGAAATTGTTTTGGAGGTAATGAACGACAAGTTTATCCTCTCAAATCACCCTGAACCTGAATCGTATCTGATCAGAGTCTACTCTCTATGCAATGTTGTAACATGGTCTTTCTGTAACCTTTCCTGCAGCTGCTTCTGTTATCTCATTTGATAAGTGACTAAAAAGCAAAGGGCTGTGGTCTCACAGGGAATGTCTAACTGTAGAACAAATCGTTCCCCAAAAGATGTTCAGTAAACTGTATGAGGGTGAGCATGCAGGGAAAAACAAGATTCCAAGAACTTCCCAAGGCTCTGAGCTCCCTTATTTCTCTCCACCTTCTTGATCTCAGAAAGATTAGACTTAAAGAAATTTAAGAGATTATTGTAGAAATATTGGGCATTTTTTCACATTTATGATTTAAGGGCACACCACATTCATATCTTGTTTAGATACTCATAGCTATTCCCAGCTGTATCTTGGCCTCTAGAGATATAACATGGTTTGCATGACCTGTTACTTCCCCTTCAAGCCCTTTTTACATCAGTTAACACTGCTGTTACAGATGGAGACAGTCAAAGAGAAAAACTAATCTGAATTGTGTCACAGATGATACTGGGTCTACAACAAAGCACCAACTGATGCTTGATAAATTTGGGGGTTTGAGGGGCACACCAAATGCCCTGCACATTCAGAATGCATACTCACCTACTGAAAAAAGGAAGGAAATTTCCTTGGAGATGAAGAACTCACTTTTCTGCTAGCTTATAAATTTGAGCAAGATCTAAAGTCATCTGCTGCATTCAAGGGGCCAGAAAATCCCTGTGGAAAGAACAGAGATACAAACTGCTCAACTTGTCTATATTTGAATGAGAGTTCTGAGGCAGGAAAAAAAAAGAAAATACAGACTTGTACACCTGTTTTAAAGCACCTGCCTAAATGCAAAGCTGTAGCAAACCAGGTCACAGCAATGTGCATGCTAATAAGCATCCTGTTGTGCTATTGGAGGGTTCAGGAAGAATCATGAAAGGCATTTAATGTTCTCTTTTCCATCCCTTCGCAGCATGTGATTATAGTCAAACCTTTTTTTTTTTAATAGACTTAGAAGAATGCAAATGGTCTTTTTAATTGTTCATGAGATGTCATTAAATTTTCTTTTTACGCTTAGAGTTCATTCTTTTAATCAGCTGTTTGGTCCCTTCCAGACAAATCTAAGAGGCTGCATAGTTTCCTTTATTTTTTTTTCCTTAATGGAAAATGGAACTTCAAAGTGAAATGATTAGGCATTTTTTTTTTTTTTTTTTAAAGCATACACTTGGGGGGTTAATTAGCATTTAAAAATGGACTTTTGTTATCAAAGCTAAACTATCTGACCTCAGCTTTGTATGTTCATGGTGAATTCAGATGTTCCGGAAAGAGACTAGTTTGATAAATTATTAATTTTTTTCCACCTTCCTTTTGCTGCCTGCAAACTACCACCATGGATCAACACTTGAAAAACCTAAGTGAATTAAAAACCCTATTCCCAGAAGCAATGGATACATTTCAATAGACAAGGTGGTTATAAAGACCACCCTTTTCATTCCTTCTCTGCATAGGAGAGCTCTTCTCAAGCTCTTTCTGAAGTGGGGGAAAGATACTCAAAGTCATCTTTACAACAGTAACTGTCCAAATTTTCTTTTTAAGTACAAAAGGTTACAGAAATTAGTGGGGAAGCTATTGGCAAATATAACAAAATTTGTCATCAGAATATAAGATTCCAGTTTTATGAAGACTCCTTTCAAGCATTCATCAGATTTGGGAATGACAGGAGAGGCAGAATGTGTCCAAAGCAAGGCAAAGGCTAAAAGTACCTGTCAGTTTTGATGGTAAGGTCATACATTCTGCAAAAATAAAATTACTATTTAACTCCAGTGGAGGAAGCTATGCCCATGTACATGTGTGTCTGTGATTTCAGGGACTGGATTAGATTCTCAAGGTACTCCAGTTCATATGCATTTTCATGTCTTGTGCATACAAACCTGGTGGACGTATTTCAGTTCTTACTTTTGACATCATAAGGCACAGCATAATAAAAAAAAAACAGGTCTAGAAAACAGCTGAATTGTACTTTGGTGTTGCCAACAGGCATGAATCCTTGCAAAACAACTAGCCATGCAGTATTTGCTGAAAACCAATCTGGTTGGCCTCAAAAATAAAAGAAAGCCAGATCAGCTCAGCTAGACACCACTGTCACAGTGATCATACACATTTCTTTAAGCTTTCTTCTCTGCTTCTTCACATTGTTGTTGTTGGGGAGGTGTGGGGGCAGGGTATATTTTATTTTGGTAGGGTTTTTTTTGGTTTGTTGTCCAGTTGATTGATCTGTTTGTTGTTTGAGGTTGTTTGTATTTTAACTTGTTTTTAGGGGAGGTTTGTTCCAAACAGTTTCAGAAGTCTGGCAGTCCAGAGACCTTAAATTCACCCTGCCTTTTAGGGACCTATGAATGCTGGCAAGTTTGTCTGTCTGCATTTTTATTTCTCTATGAAAGATAATTCAGATTTTATTTTTTTAAAGAAAGACACCCCTATATTCAGGACTAGAGGGCTGGTAGAGAAACTGAGTGAATTCAAGTAGTAAATGGATTTGATACAGTAAAGGATAATATCTCTGCTGGTGAGTCTATACTGGTAGGCTAAGTATTTGGCAGGCATTGTGGGATTTCTTCCACAGAGACAGGGCAGCAGAGGGATGACATTGAAGGTCAAACTCCCAAAATACTGAAGTAGCCTGTGATTAAGCCATGTTCAGTAGCATTGACAGACACCTACAGACACATCTAACAGGGTCCCTGAAGACAACAGGTGTGCAGGAACGCATTGCTATCTGTGTACATCAAATACATCACTATAGACTGAAAAAGAAATAGAATTTAATCACATGAGGATTATCTTAAAGATACAGTTTCTGCTGGGAGAAAAATAGAACAGAGTGCAAACTACAGACTGTTGTAGCTACATGTTTACTTGACTGACAACTTCAGTAATCATTCTGCAGACAAAGAAGTCAGACATATACATTTCTTTCCCTTGATACTAATTTATTTCTTTTTTTCTCTTTCTATACAGGGTATTTCTTATTTTCACACGTTTTTATCATATGACAAAGTGAATGCTGGTTCCAAAAGTGGTACACCAATGTGAAGGACCAGACATAAGCATGTTTTGTCTTGAACATTCCAACTGTTACAACTGGAAAGATGTGATCAGAGGAGAGGGTCCTGCTGAGGTGGGGCAGTAGGAGCCGAGAACTTCCTGAAGTGAATTGTACAAAATTAAGGGCTTGTTAGTCAACAGTTTTTGAGTCTAAACTTTGGGCTTGTTGCCAGAGTTATGGCAACTGTACCATAAGCGTAGGAGTTCCCCAACACATCTCTGGTGCCTTTATTCAGCCTGATGAGAATTTGTAATAAACGCTCCCTATCGGTGGGTTGTGACAACCAAGTCTCAAAATTCTTAGCTATAGACAAAACTTGCAAGACCAAACAAGAATCATTCACTTAGATCAGTTACATTGTCTGAAATAAGACAAAGCATACCAGTATGTCTGTTTTTACAGACTTTTGCACAGAAACATTATGGGGTCACTATAATACAGGAAGTATCACACAAGCTCCTACAGGGTTTGTGAGTAGATAAAAATATTCTTTATAGTATTTATAAAATCTATAAGGGTCTGTCCATTTCTATGAAGAATATTAAAACCTCATCTATATCAAATGCCTTTATCTTTAGCACTGTAGATTATCTGAGGTGTTTCATAGAAACTGCTCACTTGCATTCTACCAGTGATTTCAGACCTCTTAAATCCTGCTACCTAGGGGCAGCAGAAATTTATAAACTGCTCAGGGTGCCTATAAAGAAGCCTATGCATTGCTTAACAACCTAATTAATCTCAAACTTTACTGAAAAGACTAAGACACAGCCCACAGTTCAGTCATATTTTTTTTAAGGAAGGTTTCCTGACTACCACTGCAGCCCACAAGTTACTAATACACTTTCCCAACAGGCCACAGATGCAAACCTGAGAGCAGAAATATGGTTTCCCACATTGAGATTTTACTCTCACTGCCATGTCACAGGCTCCAAGGCAGCTTAGTGTGTCCAGCAAATGACAGCTCTGGCTCAGCTGTGGGACACAGGACACATTCTGAGCTCTGCTGACCACAGCATTGTTCTGTCCAAGCCTTGTCCCACAATGGGATGGCAAGCAAACACACCCTTCCTCCTCAAACTTTTTCCCTGGCATGGTAAGACAGGCATGAAAGGCAGAACTCAGCATACTGAAGAACATTACACAATCAAGCAGGTCAGGAAACTTTCAAATGCTGAAGTTATCATAGAATAATGAGGAGCTTCTATCTTTCAACATCAGACACTCTAACAAACCTTTCATGATTTCATGTGATATTTCTAGTGTGCTTATTACAGCATCCAAAGTGTATGCTGCAGGCAGAAAAATTATGGCTCAACCCTTCAGACACTAATTTATGGAAGTGATTTCTGAACTCCTGCCTTGGTAAAAGTAGAGTGCATTTTCCTCAGCAGTTCTACATAGTTTGCTAATAGGAATGACAAGCTCTGCTAGAAAAGAGACACCTGTAGTTGTGCTTTATTTAGGTGACTAACAAAACCTACAGCTTTTCGCATGCTGAGTACATTATCTGAAATCAGCCTCAAACATCTTAATATTCACACTCTGTTAACCTTTGAGATAGTCTGTTTTCAGTATCTCAAAATCCAAAGCTCAGACCATATGTTGAGAATCTAATATCTTCCCAATAGAGGAATCTCCTGCTTCAATGTCTCCAAACTCATGTAGTCATGAGCCCATTAGTCATTAATTGCATATTTTATAATTAAATGAGACATATTGGCAGATAGCAAAATATGAATTCAGACAGCCTATAATTACTAAAACAACAAAAACACAGAAATCACCAGAAAAACAGGCAAATAAGCAGCCTATTCTAACTACTGTTCAAACTACTCAATAATAACTTGCAAGTATTTTCATACAGAGATTTCATAATTCTAATAAGAAATAATGATTAAAGCTTTAGCAATTTTTACTTGGAAAGGAATGAAAATTTTATGGTGCACCATGTTGCCATTAAAACAGAAAGCATAGATTTTTCTTCGAGAAAGGTAAAATAATTTTCATTTGATAGGTTTTTAACAAATTATTTTGAAGAAAACCATTCCCTGCATTATACCATCATCTGCTAATAATCTTGAGGGATAAATAACACTTTCCAGCACAGTAACACCTCCTAATACAACAGTATCACCTTCAAATCTTCCTGCCTCTTTATGGTCTCCAATTTTGTTTTCCCCAGTTAGACTTTAAGCTTCTTACTCTCACTAAGTGTTTGTATAATTCCTTCCAGCATGAGGTTGCAGGCTTGACTGGGATTTCCAGATTACCACAATAGTAGCAAAGTATTTTTGACCTTGTATCTCTACACTTCCCTTCCCACGCTCACCTCCTGCTATGGGCAGGTAAGTATTCCCACTCATTTTACAGCTAAAGCACTACAAAGGCAACTTATTTGAAGGAGGTCACAAAAAAAGCCTTTGAGAGAGTCAGACAGAAGAGAGACCTCCTGACTTCCAGATGTACAAGATTGCCACAGCACTAACATACCACCTCTGCAGACTCAACTACCAGCTGTACGCTTTATCCTTATTGACACAAACAGACCTTAAGTACCTGACTCAGGGTTTTCCTGAGATTCACCTCCCCTGGGAATTGGAAAAGACAGATGCCACAGGGTGTGCATGTGTGTGGGAAACACCACAAGCCAAGTAAAACTCAACACAAAGACAGAAAGTACTTATCAGAGGACAGACAGAAGAGAGTTCTCAAACAGTTCAGCACCAAACAGATCTATTAAGACTGCATATTTAATAGGCCAGTTCCCACGCAGAAGTATGCTAGGAAAAGCTAAGCCTAAATGAGTTAAGATAGGCTAGCAGACAGTGTTGAATTGCATATAGTATTATTAATAAGAAGGTTCACTTGCAATTGACATCTCAAGTAGGTAAACTCATGGCCATTTCTGGTACGGTACCCGTTTGGGTAATGTCCTATTAGACTTGCTGAAAAAAGTCTTTAAACCAGGAAAAAATAAATAAGAAAGTGGAAAAGAAAATATAAACCTGTCTCCACTATGACTTTAGAAAAAAAATAAATTTACGCAGCCTGCCCTTCCCCAAAGACCATAACTGTGCAAAGAATGCACAGGCATCATCACCTGGCTGATATTCTAGCAGTGTCAGTCCTTTATATGTACCGACTTACACATAGGATTTTTGCAGATTGTTTTCAAGCATGAATTTTATGATGCAGAGTAGGTCTGAAGTTTCTAATGAGAAAAAACTTGCAAAAGGGAGAGGGATACCACGAAAATCAATTTATATTCTCTGTTATCAGTCAGCACAGAGCAAGTTTTTGAGATACAGGCATAAATTGTCAATAAGTGAAAGAAGCAGTAGAAGATTCATTCAGGCTGTTTGGAGAAAAAAAATAGAACACACATCTCACTGGTCTTTAAGAACTTTTCTACTTGAACAGATAGATTTGGAATTAGATTATGCAGAGATGTGGAAAGACAGAGCACTCCACTGTGGACAGGTTTAATTTGTGAGTAACTAAGCTGGTTCCAAGTGAAGTATATTGAGTAGGAAGTTGCTGCCTGGATTTTCCTGGACATCCTGGAGAAGGCTGCGTGAGGACCACTCTAGACAAATAATTAGGACAGTTTTAATGAAAGATTTTCGGGATTGCTTTCTGGCTCCTGTGGATGGAAAGCAGCCTTTCCTACACACAACAGAAAGTAGACCCAGTTTCTTAAGTGAAGTTGTTGAAGCAAGTTATGCTTAGGCTCACCCCTGCCAAGGATCCAGTGCTAGGCACTGGTAAGGCATATGTAAGTGGGAGTCCTTGGATTTCAGGCTTAGATTAGCTTGAAGAGGTTCAGGGTTCAAAAGTTCTCCTTGAAAGGACGTTGTGACCACTATTTAGCCTCTGAATTGTCTTTCCTCTCCTCCTGCATGTAAGATCCCTGAGCAAAACAGCTCCACCTTAACTGGATCAGAGAATGCCCTTACTTGAAAATTTGGCTTTCCCACTTCTCATGGTTCTGGTAGGAAACTGGTCTTGAATCAGCTCACAATGAGAAAGAAACTGAACATTATCTACACACTAACACAGCAGCAATCTAAGTGTCTGGCCATTTTGCAGGCTGATCTGTCATATGCTCTTTCTCACTAAAATCCATTTTAGAAGCAAGTTGTAAACACAAGTGTGCTTTGTAGGTAATTCTTATCTGTCAGTGTGCTTTAGGTATCATTAAAACTAAGTCATTTTGGGAGTTTGGCAGAGTAACACTTCAAAATGTTCCCACCACTGATTATTCTAATAAATCTTATTATTGTTGTATCACATTTTTCTACTGGAAGGAAAAACTGAATTTCCAGGGAGCTCTAATCTATAGTTAAGTTGGGTTCTGTAGAGGCTCCAATCCATTCAAATGTCCCTGAAGGCAGTTCTATCCTTTCTGAAGAATTCAGGTTTTTGGAGGTGCTATCAGAACAACCCAAGCAATTAAGCACACAAATTTCTACCGGTCTTGCTTTTATCCAGAGTAACCTAAAAAAGGAGTCTAATACTTTTTCCAGTAATCCTCCCAAATCACTGCAACACAATAGAATTTGCCTTTTTCAGTCTCCAGCAATCTAGCCTTACAATAACTGTGTTTAAAGAATCCCATTGCTAGCAGTCAAATTTTGAAAGCAAGCAAACAACACAATGGTTCTGATTTTCCACATCAATCTGACCTTGCTGCATTTCAAAGAAAAAAGTGGTTCAGATCCAAGTTCAAGTGAATCCTTTCTTGCTTTTAAAGTTCGGAGTCAAAAAGTCCAGAGGAAAATGCCACTAGAAAGTTTCTACCTTGTTTTCAACCATGAATTATTAGTGATGAAGTACACTAGGCATTAGATCTAAATCAAACATGAATGCAATTCTACTGAAATAATGAGAACACGATACAGCTTAGGACAGTTTTCTATTTTTGGTCTAGATTTATGAAACTTCTGGCAGCACTTGGCCTGATACAAAGTTATACTATACCCTCAACTAAAGAAATAAAACCAACAAAAAAAGAACTAATTTTACTCAATAATTTGAATTAACACCAATTCCGTGTTTTCGGTTATGTGGTTGAGATGTTTGGGACATTTTTAATTGATAACTGTAAGCTCTCAGCTAGATTTATTGTATCATCAGGTGACAAACTCTGATCTATTTTTGCAAATATGTGATTTCACAACCAGTTAATGTCTCAATTCCGTGAAAAAACTGTAGAATACAGAAATAGTTTTAAAGGTAATTTTTATGACATAATTCCTCCCATTCTGAACAGCATGATATTCTTGTATGAATAAGACTATAACAAACTAGAACCCACAATACATACAGATTGTTCCTGTTACTATTCTTTTCAGCACTCACATATAAGCAAAGCAAACAATATCAAAATTAAGTGTTCCTGGAAGAGTGTTTGGCCTGTGTACATGGACAGTACTTCGTTGACTTCTGTGGAGTTTTCCAACTTACATCAAAAGATCATGTGAGATAATTTTGAGGTCTCAACTACACATATAATGAGAAGGGAATCAGTCATGAAACATGAAAAGATTGCATAAAAAATAATTAAAAAGTTATGTACCTGAGAACTAAACTGCATACAAAACATTAAATGGGAGAAAAAAATGCAGTCACGGCTTTCCTCATGTTCTAGCTGTAATAGTAACTTCAGAAGAACATTACATAAGTTTCAGCATACATTGTGCAGTTTTTAACAGGATCTTGTTTTCTCTGTGTATTCAGCACCTTTTAGTGGGATCTGGAAACATTCAGGATCTCTAATGAATTGCCTTATAGCTAGCTTCCTTGTTCATGAAGCCTCATGTTTTCATGGGACAGGTGAGCAAGATCTATCGTTATAAGTATATACATCATGGATCACAGAATCATATCATAGAATCATTGAATTTAGGGGTTGGAATGGACCTTACAGATCATCTAGTCCCAACCCTCCCTGCCATGGGCAGGGATACCTCCCCACGAGACCAGGATGCTTAAGGCTTCATCCAGCCTGGCCCTGAACATTGCCAGGACTGGGGCAGCCACCACATCCCTGGGCAACCTGTTCTAATGTCTCACCACCCTTATAGTAAAATCCATTTTTCTCACATCCAAACTAGACTTTCCCTCCTTCAGATCCTCATGGAATTTATATGTGGACAAACATGGCTGAATCTCCATTGACCCAGAAGTACTTAGTGGCTCTGGATTGCAGAAAAAAATGTATAGGAAAAAAATTGGAAAGCTCTTTAACAAAAAAACTTGTCAATCTTTTCGGGTACACCAACTTGCTTAATGGCTGGGATAGCTCAGAGGTGATTTCCATGATCCTTGCTAAATGAAGAGAGCTGGGGGGTTTCTCAGTGCCAGTTTCTCTGTGCTGGCAGCCCTGACTGCTCTCCCTGTCCTCATTTCTGCACAGTGTGGTCTCATAAGTTACTATATTCCATGATCAGTGAGTGATAAGTAACTTGTTATCTTCAAAATATCAACACTAGGTATCCCTCATGAGCAAGTATCCCAGTAAAAGCTGAACTATTTTTAGTTACTACATTAGATTTGCAGTGATTCATATTCTTAGGCATTTTTAGTCTGGGAGAAATAAAAAAGAACTGATTTAGAAACAGCATCAGAGCCACAGCGAGGCTTTTTCAGCTTCATGTAGACAGGTAAGGGCAACTATATCATAATGCTGTTCTCAGCTCCACTGTCTGGTGGTGACAGTTCTAGTATGCAGTGGTGGGGCTCTTTTAGCCACCATACCTATGCATTGTACTCACTGAAATCTGGTATGCATGTGTGTCTCACAAGAACCCTAACTCCATTTGCAGGTGGAATGCAAATGGAAATTAAGCTTTCCAAACACAGCAACTGGGAAAGATACTTTTGTCCTCTTTCTTTGGCAAGAACTCTTGAGGAAGATGGAGATTGTGATAATCTGGATCCTTGACACTTACTCATCTTTTTGCCTCTACCACCATTTTCCCTGAAAGCCTTGTGTAATAGGCTTAGCATAGCTAGCTAAAATAGATCAGGTTTACAACAGCAAATGCTAGCTTGCCACCTTGAGCTCCCCAGGTACCAGCACAGGGGCTGTATATCTCCCTGGGTCACTCAGCATCCTGCCTTGGCAGGCAGCCAAAGAGCCGAGCAATTTGAGCAGTCATGAACCTTGGACAACTAGGCAGCTAACTAGAGCAGTGATAGAAATGCCTTCCAAAATGCTCAGCAGCAGGTTTTCAGCCAGGAGCACTCAAATAATTTTCCTACAGAAATCACTAAATTAATAAATTGCATCCATTTTCTGACAACACAGGAATGTTTTCTTTGTTTTCAAGCAAATCCTGATTTTTTTTTTAACGTAGAAAATTTTGTTCCCTGATCAGCTCTATTTACTTCCCTGTATCCTGTCTGTCCTCTCTGATGCATATGTATTCCCCCTGGGTTGTTTTCATTTGTGTGTTGCCTAGCAGAATGAAGCATTACTCTTAGCTGGGAGATGCAGGAGGTATTGTAATGTGAACAAGTAATCACTATTATGAATATTTAATCAGGAATAGGATGAGCCTTGTCTAACACGTGCAACCGTGTCTTAATCCCTGTGCAAGAAGACAAGTGGTCAGAATCCATATTCACTGTGTCTTCTTGTTCTTGGAAACTATTTGAAAAAGAACAAACCAGAGCTATAGTAGGCCAGAAAACTTCCTTCTGGTTAGACGTGGAGTCATTAACAATGTTAAAAAATTAACAATTTAACAAATGACTCCACATCCCATAACAAATGGGGCATCAGCAATAAGACAGCATAATCACATATCAGTTCCTTCAGGGGGCCTCAAGAGTGGGCTGCTCTTTACAGAGAAGCAAGTCAGGGGCTGAGAATGACAGTAAGGTAGGCATGAGCAGTGTCCTCATTGACAAGGAGCACAATACTGTGCAATGCTGAAGACAGAGAGCAGAGGTGGTTTGATTAGTAACACTATGCAGGGTCAGCCAAGAATCCAGGCCACAGAGCAAGCCCATAGAGATGTGGAATGCCTGAGGTCAAGCCAGAAGGGCAACAAGTCAGATCAGGTCAGGATCAGCAAAGTCCAGCCACAAGAGCAGCTGTAAAGTAGTTGAGGCAAGGGACAAGGGCAAGGGGCTGAGCATAACCAAAACCCCTGAGTAAGTGAGGGGCTAGGGGGAAGGCATCTCCCAGCCTGTTCTCACACTGCTCTTCTCCACAGTAACACAGCTGCACTGCATCAGAGCTAGCCTAGAGCACAAGTGGCTAAACTCTGATAAGAGCCCTAAGAAGCTGTGTGGTTTTCCATGTCTATACAAAGCTGAATGCTCCCACTCTTTTGTGGTTGAGGGAGAGCAGTCACCAGGAGAAACATCTGCTCAGATTAGCTACTGAAAGTATTTTGCAGCCCTGCGTATATCTGTAGAGGGGAATTTAACACATCTTCAGGAACATGAGCAGTCTAGCACAATATACTTCAGGGTAAGAATTTTTATTTTATTTTAAATTTCCTCCTTCAGTTTTAATTAAACTGCACATGGTGTTCTAATAAGCTCTGGTGCCATAGGGTCAGCCATGGGCTCTGGAGCATCATTTACAAGTGAGGTTTTATATCACAATGAATATCCATCACCTTAACACAAAAGCACTAACAGAAGTACCAAGTCTGAAAGAAAATGGAGCCATGTACTTAGCTACAAGAGGTCAGGCCCTTTTGGAGGCTATGATGAACTTAGAGTCCTTACTTAAAAACAAGATATGTTAGGTTGTTTTGGTAGCAAAAATACTATAGAGAGACTAAAAATACAGCAGACTCCCAGTTCTTGTGTAGAGAGCAGTAAATGCCTGTGTTTCTTTGTGTGCAGCTTCTGCCTATTAACTATTCAGTTCAGAGCCTAATAAAAAATCCCATGTGATGCACCTACTTCCCAACTTCCCTCTGGTACTTCTAGTCTCCAGCATTCTTATGAAAGAGAAAAGGAAAGAATTTAATAGTGTTCCAATGAATAATTTATTATGGAAATTCAATTTGATTTACAAAAGTGCTTGTAAATAAATGACATTTACCAACAAATGAAATCCCATACATATGACACTTCCTGTGTTAGATCCCAGCCTAATTTAAACTCTGCAAAACAAGGGAGCTAAATTAGTAAATGTTGAGGCTCTAAACCCACAGAATTCTAACTTGCTTGCAAGATTGTTTCAAAATCTTCACATGGGCAGCATTTTGTTACATGCTGTGTATGATCTCGCTTTTCTCCCAATCTAACTGGATTATATTAAACAACAGAATAATAGATCATTGAGTCGATGTTGTGGTTTAACCCCAGCCAGCAGCCAAGAACCACGCAGCCTCTCACTCACTCCCCCAC
>NW_008652119.1:30011-44043 GCF_000695815.1 Acanthisitta chloris | reverse complement strand
ACTCCAGATGTCCCCCTTTCCTCCTTCTTCCTCCCATCTCGTATACTGAGCATGATGTCCTATGGCCTGGAATATCCCTTTGGTCAGTTTGGGTCACCTGTCCCAGCTGTGTCTCCTCCCAATCTCCCATGCACCCCCAACTTCCTTGCCACTGTGGCAGTACGGAAAGCAGCAAAGGCCTTGGCTCTGTGTAAGCTCTGCTCAGCAATAACAAAAACATGTCTGCATTATCAACTCTGTGTTCTGCACAAAACCCAAACATAGCCCCATACTAACCTCTGTGAAGAAAGTTAACTCTACTTCAGCTCAAACCAGGACAGTCGAACCATTAACCCAGCGCTGCCAAGCCTGCCACTAAACCACATCTGCAGGTGCCACATCTGCAGACAGCAACTAGCAACCCAAACACTTCACTATTTGCACATCAGCTCGTTTCTTCCATTCCTGAAGGTAAAACGTGCTTCCAGGGAAGGCCAAAGACAAAGTCCTTTCAATTTGAAGTGGCAAGAACTTCTCCTTCAGTTTGTTGTTTTTGCTACCTTGAGAGAGGAAAAGGGCTGAAATTAGAGTTCCCCTCCCAGTAATTTCACAATTCAGGGACAAAACCACTACAGAGATGATGATTCAATAACATTTGCAAAAGAAATACGTTTTCTTGCATTCTGTAACTCTTGTATAAATGGTAATACCAACATAGATGGAAAATCCTTTTATAAGTGTAAATTAGAATCCTAAAATGGTTGGGGAGTGACCTTTAAAGATCATCGAAGTCCACCCATCCTTGGCATGTCAGGAACATTTTCAACCAGATCAGGTTGCTCAAAGCCCTGTTCAACCTGACCTTGTACACATCCATTGACAGGGCACCCACAGCTTCTTTGAACAACCTGTGCCAGAGCCTTGCTACCCTCATCATGAAAAATTTCTTTGTTATGTCCAATGTAAATTTACCTTCTTTCAGTTTAAAGCTGCTGCCTCTTGTTCTATCACTAGAGGCCTTGGTAAAAGTCTTTCTTCATCAATATACAAAGCCCACTTCACATATTGAAAACCCAGAGCCTTGTCTTCTCCAGGATGTACAACCCCAGCTCTCTCAGCCTGTCCTCATAGGAGAGGTATTCCAGGCCTCTGATCACTTCTGTGATAACTAAATCCATGCATTACAAGAATTATGGCAAAACTTATGCTAGTGTACAGACTGTATAAGCAGATCTCATTCTGATGCTAAAGATAATTATTTTAATTGTGCCAACACAAAACTTTCAGATGTATTTGCATCTAAAGAAAAATTTCTTACACAGAAGAATTGGAACACATTAGTGCTAGCATGCATTTTAATCACTCCCTCACTTTTACCTTCCTGGACTGTCTCTTCCGGCATAGAGAAAATTTTCTGGCTTCTGTGACTTATTAGTAGACTTACTTTGTATCTCCAAATGTGCAGTACCCCTGCTCATTAAGAAGATGCCAGTGAAAGCCATAGAGTTTAAAGGGGACAAGGAATAAAAACTTTGCTCTATCCTTATCCACAAACCTCAGCCTGCGCAGGGGTGTACCTGTCCACTATACAGGAGGATATGTGCCCACATGTCAAAAACTCTGGATTACACTTAAAAAAAGAGGTGTGCCTGTAACAACTTTATTACATAATCTGTAGGGACAACATGACAGTGCTAGGAACATTCAGTTCTTTGAAATTTTCTATAGTCTCGAAAAAGTTGTTGGGTTGTTTGGGTTTTTATAACCTTGATGGTCCTTGGTGCTTCCAGGATATCTTAAGAATAATGCCAGGGGAGAAAGCACAGGCTTCCTGGTCCTCACAACAGTTTCTGGAGCAACACTACACACATTCAGGCACATAAATCACTTTGGTGAACCAGTGGTTCTGCAGCATGGCCATAAGTGCAGTAGTCTGCAGGTGACATAAAAGATTGCACATTAGATGCAGATGGAAAACTCAGCATGTGGTGCCTTCATTACCACTCCATGGTGGAGACAGATTTGATTTTCATTCTTTTCCTAAAAGTGATTGGGATCTGGTCTTCCTTCCATTTACACTGGTATAAACTAAGGGGAAATCTATTCATGTTACTGAGTTTTCATTAACATAAAGTTGGTGCAATGAATGGAAAAAATTACCCCATGGATCAGTGTTTTCATCTTGTAGAGCTCCACTGGCACTTGATCCAAACATACATAAGGGCTCAGCTTGACTCACTGATAGTGCCTTTAAAAGTAATTTGGTACCTTAATTGCAGAATCTAGAACATTATACTCTTATCCATGAGGACAAATTGTGACAACCTAAGTCAACACTGAAATTAGGAATACAGTTACAAACCAATATTTTTATAGAGAACAAAACCAACATATGGTTTAATTGAAAATAAACAGAGTGCTAACATTTCATTTTCTTCTTAAGAAAGTAAAAAGGTGTGGAGTAAGACTCAAGAGTTGTGGCTGTTACAAGTTAAAAAAACCAAACAAAACACCCTATACAAGTAGAGTTGGCTGTAATATTTAGCCTCTCAGACACATGAGTCATGGCAATATATAATGTCAAAAACTGTGAAAAAAATAATCAGGTTGGCTTTGTTGAAATTTTAATTTAGAAAAGGCTTTGTAAACAACTCTAATAAAGTCATTATGACTGTTCTGCCACTTGCAGAATGAGATGGTTTACTTTTAGTTTGCTTTATTTAAAAGTTGTAAAATAAAACAAGGCATAGAAACCAGCTGATTGTTACAGGTGACTCAGACTAGTCTTCCAGATTTCATTCCAATTTGGAATGACAAGGAATTTATAAATCCTTGAATAATACTTCAGCAGAACTATTGTTTTTACTTGATTTGCTTTTTTATGACTTCTAGAGACAAATATTTTTTCAAGTAAAATCCTTAGGAGAGTTAAGATTTAGGGCTTGCATAGGTTTGAAGACCAAAATAGAGCACTATGGATATTTTGACTGACATGCTCTGTAACATAAGGCCCTATGCAGTTGTTTCTACATCAGGCCCTTGGCAAAATTCCTACTTGAATAACAGCCTCTCTTCTAGAAAGATTTAGAGTATTCAAGGGATGAAGAATCAAGATCTTTTTAGACAACCTTTTTTTCGAAACAAAAACTGTTACTATTAAAACACATACTTAGTTTTTCTCTTATGTATCCTTGTTGACCTGTTCAGGAATAGCTTCTCATTGACCTCTCATATTGTTAAGTTTCCCCACTTATCTCATCATGTCCCCGAAGACATTCAGCTCTAATAAAGACCAGGATAATGTTACCAAATCTCACATCTGAGCAGTGTCCTTTCCCTCAGTTGCATACATTGTATTTGGCAGAGTCAAAATTCATCCCTTTCAATATAAAGCCTTTGTCCAATTGCTCTTGATGGGTTCATATGAGTACTTGTCATTAACTTCTTTATATTATGAGACAATGACAAATTTTACCAGCAGTATTTCTGCATCTGATTTCTAAGCATTAAACATGTATCCAGTTGTTTACTGAAAACACATTCTCCTTTAAAGTCACTATCACAGACCCCCAATTAAATCACTCTTTGATAATGCCTTAATTGACGATCTGCTTATTAATCACCTTTTAATACAGACTACATTGACCACAAAATTAAACAGCCTAAAAAAGAGGCTGCCATTTCAGACAATGTCAGAAACATCTTACAAAATTCTATAACCAAATTTAAGTATAATCTCAGTTTCTCTGCCTTGGCTAAAACCATTAACTTACAAGGAAGGTGTCTACAGGGGTTCACGCATTCATCTTAGTATGATAAGTTCAAGCCCTTAATAAGATCACATGAAGACCCAATTATTTCAGCATTTTCAAAATGTTTCAGTACATTTTGAAATTTGTTCAGAAATTCACCCACCTCTTCCAGATTTTCTTCAGCCCAGATATATATTGCTTGCAAAGCCCAGCTACAGACTTAAATCTGACCTAACATCAATTTTGCTTTGCTCCATGCTCATGTAGCAACTTTGCACTATGGCTGATGGTATCTCAGCACTCTGCCCCAGCATGGCCCACCTGCAGGTTGCGGTCGCTCAGAGGTAACTGCTCCCATGAGTGCATCCCCAGCTGTGTCTCCACAATGTCCACTTCTGCATGTCCCCTCTGCCAGTTTCTCAAATGTACCTATACAGAGGTGCTACACAGCCCATTCTCCCTCTTTGGCAGATAACTGACCCTCCAGCATGGTGACAGAGCTTTTTCAGAACTAGCTGTGACCACCCTTGTGTCCCCAGGTGTGACACTGCCAGCCATGCCCAGCTCCCTCATGTGAAATGTCACCTGGGCCAGAAAGCAGGAGCTCAGCTGACCTATCTTGCTCAACAAGAGCCAGATCTCAGTGTGACTGTCTGGTATGTGTCCAGCCTCCTCAAGAGGCCAGTGGGAGTGTTTGGCCTGAAAGCACTTGTTACAGCAAAGCTGATGGCTAGTCATGGAGAACTAACCTGAATTTCAAGTATATCCTACTCTTACAGAAGTAAAAATGACATTATACAGTTCAGCTGTTGCTGTAGCAATCACATCAAAACCTGGGATCCACAGACTTCCAATTTGGTTTTGTTATTAAATTTTAAATGAGAAATCCAACCATTACAATTGTATTTAATTTGGATGCAAAGTATTATTTACACTGTTCAAAAAAACAATTGATCCAATCAATTGCACTTGAGCTTTCTCCATTTTAAAAGAAATGGATAATTTATCATAACCAGGACATTTTTTTTCATATTGTGGAATTCAGTAGGGTTGGGAAAAGTCATTTTCACCAGGATTCAACCCTCCCAGGGCCTGAGAAGCATTCATACAGCAAAACATTCCCATTCCCAACTACTCTGTGACTCCAGATGGGATGGTGCACTGCAACGAGGCATGAGCAGACAACAGTGTGTAGCCTTGGAATAAATTTTGGTGGCCCTAAGCAGAGAGGTCCAAACACTATTCTTCCATAAAACCCTCGAAATAATATGAGCTTAAGTTTATATCAGCATCTACATTCCAGAGAATTCTGTTTTTTCATTATGCATTCATTCGTTCATTCTGTGTAGTTCCCTGTCCATCAAAACCACTGAGTCCAACTGAGAGAGATTTAGGTAAGCCAATACTCAGATTCAAGCATGAAAGGGTCATATACTTTTCAGAGCCTTTTTCTTTTTATTAGTGCCTTTGTTCTATGTCTGAGACTCCTAACATGGAGGGCTTTATTACATCCCTCTCCTTCATCTCACCACGAAAGGAAAAAGAGACTCTCCCCCAAACCCCCTGACCCTCTTTCTTCTTCACAAAAAGTGCCTCATAACTACAATTGTTAGTTATATCACCTATATGCCTGGAGTATTTCAATGAGTAAGTATTGCCATGAAAGTGTAAAAAGAGAAGCAGGGGCTCTGCTTCTATATTTTTGGAGTGCATAATTCAGAACTGAACATAATTTTCAAAGTGGAGGCCTTTAATTGGCATAATATATACTTAACCACTGGAGTTACTATTTTGTTGTTGCTGGTGCCTTTTTGTTTTGTTACAAGCACAAGTTAAGATTTGGCTTGCATTTAGAAAGACAAAGTGAAACTTCAAGTTTTCATATCTTTGAAATAGTTTAATGGATGATGCAGTTTTTCAATTTAATTAATCTAGCCTTCTTAAGGCAGTGGGAGGTAGTATAGGCCAAATCCTCAGCTGACATACATTGGCATAAATTGAGTAAAGCCAGTGCTTTCAGATTAAATAATTGCAGAGGTGTAGAAAAACTGAAGAATATTTATAGACGCTACCCACAGGGACATGGTGGCATACACAACTGAAACTAATAATTCAAAAGCATATAAATCTCTATAGTGTGCACTCCATTTTTGTGAGGAGGAATACATAACTAGAGGAACAACTCACAGGCAGTCTTTTTGTCTCACATGCTAATCATTTTAGCTCAGATTCTTTCAGAATGTGTGAACTTCCTCTCATCCCTTTCCCAAAAGAATATTATAGAGCAAATCACCTCCGATTTTGCCTGAGAGAATTGGTAAGATTTAAAAGTGTGGGTAGACAGGGCAACCAAGATAAATTCAGAGCCACCATTCTGAGAATTCTTAACCCAACCCAAGAGACTCCCAAGTCCTAAAACTGGGACAGCCCCAATACCAGTTAATAAAATGTTCTATAAATGTGCACACTTTTAAAGCTCTATATTTGCCTATCTGTTTCAGAGTTAACTTTATAAATAGAAAAGAGATTTATTTGCATGAAAGTTTTTTGTGAATACACTTTTGCCCCTGCTCACATGGGAACAAAGATATTTGCTGCTCACATTATCCACCACTGACTGTTCTGCTTTACAATTTTCAGACATCCAAGCTGAACCAACAGTAAACACTGGATGCAGAGAAAAAACAGCAATCAGAACAAACAGACTAAAGAGAATTGTCATAATGAAAAACATTTGAGCAGACTATTTGGTAAAGTCTTGTAAAGAGGAGAAGAATCCAAAATGCTAATCAACTTACAACTAGAAAAGAGTTTCCATGAACTTACTGGTCCTCAATAAATCGGTCAGATTTTATTACTGGGTTTCAGATGTATCCTTACTTAATAGGTACCATGACAACACTAAGGAGATACCACCTCTCCAAAATCCTTGTCTAGATTGGATCCCCATTTGTTTTTATCTTTCTTCTTTCTCATCTGAAATCTGAGCTCAGCACAACAGGATAAAAATCTCCTACCAACAAAGCAGGTTGTATTTTTTCTACTGCTTCCTGGGATATCAACATACCTTAGCACAAGAGGAGAGCTTTTCCTCTTCTTTCGCTAGGTCTATTGTGTCGGTACATACAGACTTGCACAGGTGAGTCCATAGAATAAAAAACCAACTTTACCTTCAGTCTCTTTAGCTACTTCTGCTTCAGCTGACCAACCAAAGAAAAGCCAGCAGTTCTGAAGGATTCAAGGAGTGGGACAATGCTTCATCTCTTACATTGCATGTAAACAAGGATATGGGTCAATGTGGAAATGTAGACTAAACTGAAGCTTCAAGATTCCAAATAATTTTTTTTAACTGTGTCCTTTAAATTAACCTAACCTCCACACTGGAAATATACTTTTTTCTTTAATGAACCCAGCAATGGAAATTGCTTATTACCTACCAAAAAATCTTATTCATGTGTAATACTTGACATGGAAAGTGTTGTAGAAAATAACACTTAATTGCATGATATTAACAGAAGCATTAAGTTGATCTAGTTAAATTGGAATGCTATCTTATTGTGTAAATTAACTTTGGAAAAAACCTAGGCAAAATGTCAAGGTTACCTGCCTAAGTTTAAGGACATGCAGCCATGTTTTTGATCCCTGGTGGAAGCATTCTCTACTCATTCTGGCATGGGTCCATAATATCAAACATATCCATAAAATTAAGAATTGTAGCTACTCAGTACATTGGGGCAGGGGCCAATATGAAGGGATACAACTCACAGGATGTAGAGAAAAACAGTTTTCAAGATTAGGCTCTTGGAATCAGTGGAGTCTGATGTTCATATGGGTTTTTTTTTTATCTGAGCCTTACTTAAGCTGGGTGAGTCTGATGTTCATATGGGTTTTTTTTGATCTGAGCCTTACTTAAGCTGGGCAACTTTGATTTATGTGAGCACCTATGCTAAATAGTCTATTTTTTGCAAATGTAGTTAACTAGGATGATCCAGAGTGGGAGAAACAAACTCAAAATTAATCTATTTTTGGTATTCTACTCATTTCATTCCATGCAAAACTGTCTTTCAATTATATCTTATATGCCATTTTAAAATACATGCAGGTGGTGTTTAGTACATTCTTTTTGCTTCCTTGTGAGCACCATTTCTCATTATACCTGTTTGGTGCAAATGACATACATTTGCACCAAAAATAGCAAACACCTGAGATTTAAAATGTGCATTCCCACATCTGGTAATAACTACTGCAGTAGGAATAGAATTGATATTTTGTTGTCATTGGAATGCATAGTTCTAAATAGCTAATAGTTTACAATATCTACCTCCACCCCAACAGTAAAACACTATGGGTCAGCCTAAGCTGCAGATTATACTACCATTATGGCATTGATTTGCATTTGCAATTACAAGATTCAGTTTTAAAGAGAATGATAATGTAAAATACCACAATTATTAAGGAAGGAAACTGCTTCTTTCAGGCACAGCAGTTATTGCTGTTGTCCTTGCTGATTTCAAACAAGAGGCAAAAAAATCTCACTGCAGTAAAACATGGAAATATAGATCTGGCTTTTATTCTGTCCCCTCTAACTCTGGAAACGTCTGGAGTATATGTGGATGACCGCAATGATCAAGAAAAAATATTCTCCTTGTGGTCTGCTACACATAACAGATACTCCTTGCTGCAACCCTCAGGTTTAGTGCATAAGTCAGGAGGAGGAACAAGAAGAAGTAAGTTAGAGGACAGTTCTGGTAAGCATTTCAGGGAAAATGAAGACCACAGAGTGTTACTTATTTCCACACAGCTTTTTTGCAGATGAGAGTTTTGTGACTGATCATGTTGGAACAGATCCTAATCTAGGCCTTCCAGATCATAGGTGAGGGCTCTGAAATTTCTGGCTATGGACTGTTCTGCTTCTTCTTCCCATGAATTTCAAGTCTTGTATAGGATGCTGGCATTCGTAACCTGGCATTTTCTAGCCTTATGTTAGTTCACAGGCAATTCCCCACCCAGAACACAATACATCAATAAAATTGGGATGCTAAGGGATTTACCCTCCTTACAAATTTGCACAATTTGGGCTATCATATTTTCATCTGATCATATAACATCTGTGTTCCTGGTATCAGTCACATCAGGACTTCGTGTAGCTCTGACCTGACTGGCACACTGCCAGCAAACAATGGATTTAAGAGGAGGTGAATCTTTGACATAGGGGATAAGAACTCCAGCATTTGACAACAGAATTCAGATACATTTAGTCCTCCAGACAGAAGTTCAGATGAAAAGAAAAGGCATCTAATAGACCATCTGCATCTTAGAAAGGCTTAAATAATTTACTCTCTAAGCTGTTGCTCAAGGAAAAATATGGATTTAGGCAGAAGGGGAAAGGATAATATAATATGGGAGAGTTGGCTGGGATACTTCACCCAGCAGAGGTGAGAAGACTCCTCATCAGAACAGTGAGCATGCAGAGCCAGACTTCAAGGGAAGAGGAAGAAGGGCTTTTGCTAAAGATCGATGCTAGACTGTATAGCAATTGTTGCAATTTAGAAAGACACCAATTTTCTGGGTTGAAAGTAAGACTTGAGAAAAGGACTCACCCTGAAAGAACACAGAATTGGAGAAAGATACAGGTTTATAAGCCTATTTCCAACTCACTTTGTATTTTCTCTACCCTTTAAGAAGTTTGCTTTTTTACTTTATATTTGATCTCAGTGACTAGAAAGCTCACTTTCAAAAAGGTGCAGGAAATCAAGCTGAAAGGTCTGGGCTCCTGGAGGATCATAGTAGTGACACCTTTTTTTACTTAAAAAAAATATCTATAAACCAGTGCTATTTATTCCAAACAAATCTGAACCACTTTAGAAGGGCACTTCCACTTCTGTCCTGCTCATTACTGTGCAAGCTTCTTTCAATTGCAATTTATTTTCTTTATGACAGACCATTCTGAAACTAGAGTTGAACCTAATAAGAAAAAATAATCCTTGTTCTGCTTGGTCCTGAATTCTAAGATTATCTCAGAAATGTTCCAGATTTAGTGGATCAATCTTGATGTATATGTTAATTAATGGATAAGAATACACAGAAAAATTTAGAAATAAACAATCTAGCTTTTGCTACTGTAGATATGTCTTTAAATCAGAAAAATCCAGAAACAGAATAAAATTAAAGGCATGTTCTTTGCCTCAAATCACTTATGTATACTGGTGTTCACTGAAACAGAGTAATAGTAATATTAAAAACAGCAGACTTAACAGATAGCACAGAATCACAGAATAATCAGATTTGGAAGGGACCTTTGAGGATCATCTAGTCCAACTCCTGGGTCTGCACAGGACATCCCCAAGAATCACACCATGTGCCTGAGAGCATTTTCCAAATGCCTCTTGAACTCTGTCAGGCTCGGTGTTGTGACAACTTCCAGTGCCCAACCACCTTCTGGGTGAAGAAACATTTCCTAATATCCAGCCTAAACCTCACCTGATGCAACTTCAGACCATTCCCTCAGGTCCTGTCACTGGTTGCCAGAGACAAGAGATCAGTGCTGCCCCTCCACTTCCTTTCATAATCAAGTTGTATACAGAAAAGAGATTTCCTCTCAATCTCCTCTTCTCCAGGCTGAACAGAACAAGTGACCTCAGTCATTAGTTTAATGGCTTCCCCTCAAGGCCCTTCACCATCTTTGTTGCCCTCCTTTGGACACCCTCCAGTAAATTAATATCTTTCTTGTATTGTGTTGCCCAAAACTACACACAATATTCAAGGTGTGTTGTGACCAGCGCAGAGTAGAGCAGGACAAGTACCTCCCTCAACTGGCTGGCAATGCCTTGCCTGATGCACCCCAGGACAGGGCTGGCCCTTCTGACTGCCAGGGTGCACTGCTGGCTCATATTCAACTTGCCATCAACAAGGACCCTCAGGTCCCTTTCCATGGCACTACTTTCCAGCATGACATTCCCTAGTCTGTATGTACAGCCAGGATTATCACTGGATTCAGCCATCCAGACACTTATTTTACCCAGCAAATCAGTGAAAACTGGTATCTTCTGGATGAAGCTTCTTACTCAGATTTACAGGGGATACCTCAAATCCTGTACTGTCTTATCAACCTGAAATTCTGCATCAGGGTGTGTCACAGAGCATTGGTATGAAACACTGAAACTATGAGAAGGAAGTTATCCTCCATTACTTTTCTAGCTGTTTTGAAATTGCAGGGCCAAAGTCATTATCCAGGAGAGGTGCAGGTGTGCAGGATCCTACCTTGTATTTATGAAGAAAAGCTCTAAGAGGAGCATCTCTCTTCTACTATACTATGTACGGAAAAACTGTGCTTTACTGTCCCACCTTTCCCCTGATACTGGCCAATGAAAGAACCACATTGTGTACTAAGAAATTGAAAGATGACAGAGGAAATCATAGTGCTCAAGGTAAAGAAAAATCATCCTGCAGGTTTTAGGCTAGTGTAACAGCACCTCTCAGATTTCATCTTTGCACATAAAATTTGCACCAATTCAATTAAAAACTGACAGTTTTAATCACTGATTTGAACTGGAATAAATCCCTGCAAATGCATTGTTTGAAATTGGAAAATGGCTCTTCGCTTTCATTCAGTGTGCTACTGAGTCCGGCTTAGTCAGTATTTTATTTATTTTGATTTAAATAACTGAAGACACCTTTCAAGCATGTTCAGCATCTAATATGCTATTAAAAGTACATTTTAAAATTAAACAGCATAAACCAATCGATTCAAGAGGAACTCACTCAGCTGCATATTGAAAACTGCTTTTTCCTTCTTGGCATTTCAGAAGTAAACCTTAGCCTGTCTAAGAAAGAGACTGCTGCATGTCAGAAGCTCAGTGAAACCAACTCTAAGACAGATGCACCAGCAGCAATTTAATTCAAGTTAATTAAGAAATCGAAAACCAAAATGGTCTCAACTGATCTGGTTAAATTTGTGTATTATGCTTTTGAGAGCAAATGTATCTAGGATAGGATAATATTCCAACTTTGTTACTGAGATACAAGTGGCTTTTAGATAATGTGCAGCCAACTAATGAATAGTTGTGCTTATCAGAGAATTTAATTTGACTCTAGTGATATCATTCCAACTAAATAGATAATTTGCTTTACATATGAGCTTGATATTGTAAAACACTATAGCTACTACTGCATGAATATGTTACTAGGAAACACAGGGTTTGTAATTACCCATCTTAATTATGTCTCTATAATCAAAGTGAACACATAAGTTAAAAGAATGAATTAAAAACCTGCAGTTTATCTCTTGGTTTATTAATAATACAATATAAGCACTTGTTTTAACATGCTTATGTTCTATCTTTAAATTTTTTCTTTATATAATATTATCTTAATATTAACTTAAATCCTAATGGCATCTGGAAACATCTGGAAACAGGAGAAATAACTGCTTCCTTCTCAGTATTCATAACCAAGGACAGCTTTGCTACTACCTTGTGTGCCATCAGACCTCATATGGGACAGTTCCTTCTCTGTAAGATTCGGTGTAAGATGTGAACATGAGAAAAAAGGATCTCCAAAGCTGTAAATATGTTAATTCACTCAACTATTGCGCCAAGAGGTAGTTTCTTTCCTTGCACAACTGTCCTACATTACCCTCAGGATCTTCTTCAGTTTCCAGTGGAGGAAGGCTTTTTTCCCATTCTTATTCCATATATCCTCAAGAATTTGGAAACCATTGATTTTATGCAAGCCTCCATGCCCCTTAGGCAGCTGTGAAAGTGTCCCCATCTACACAGTAGAAATAGTGACAAGTATACCTGGTCTGCAGGAAATAAATGTGTCCTGAGCACACCAAAATTATCAATCTCCTTTCCATTGCTACATATTGTAATTTTAATCTTGCAGTCTAAGTTAAACAAGAGGCAATATTTGCTTGTACAGACATGGAAGAACAGCAATACAGAAACTGTTACTTGGACAATTCAGTCAGGCTTCTCCAAAGCTCTGTGGGGTAAATAACTAGCAACACTTCTCTTTGTGTACACTGCTGGGAGAAGGCCAAGGCTCTTCATACATATTAAATATTTACATCAAAGAGAAGTATCCTGCTACAGTGATAGTTTTCTTCTTGAATTCTATTACACTTCATCTTCAACATGTGATCTTCAGCTTTTTCAATCAAAGTCTTGCTCACAGCAGGATGAAAAATATATTTACTCAAGAGACAACAATCTTAACAGCCAATAAACCGTTATAAACAGATCATTTTTACAGAGAACAGTAAATGTTGAGTTCCTAATTCTCTTGTTATACCATTTCCTATGTGACCGTCCCTACCGCAAGTTGCAATGTGTTCCCATTGGCTTCATGGCTCAAAAACACGTAGAGTGCTATTATTAATGAAACAAAGCAAAATTACACTCCCCAGAGTGTTAGAATCACAGTTAGACCTGAAGGGGGAAGGTCATCTGTGGCCATTTCTCCTCCAAGATCTCTGCCATTGTTTTGTCTACTCTGCCTGATGGAGTTTTATCTCTTATGCTGTTTTAACTGACAGTGCTTACCACTGGTTATGTCAGCTTTTCAAGCTGCTAGCTTATGTTTTTATTCTTTCAAAATTTTCCTCTGGGATGTGGTGTACAAAAGCCTTTTAGTTCCATTTAAAATTTTGTATTTGTACTCCTAATTCTTGTCAGATGTCATAGGGTAAATAAACATCTCAATAGGAGAGCTTTATCTCAAACTTCTCTAGAGTAGCCTGGTTACTTACATAGATTTCCCACTTCCAATTAACTGTATTTCAGAGACCATTGCATTTTTTCAACCAGACCAACCTAAACTGAAGAAGTTCATTATTGATGCTGATTATTAATGCTGAGCTATTACAGTGAAAGGTGTACTGGTAAAAAGGGCAGACTTTGCACAAACTCTAGACCAGGCTTCTTTGAAGGACTGAGCACCACAACAGCAGGTTACACTGTAAGTGTGAGGATATTAGTGGAAAATCTATGCACACCTCTTCCATAATCTTTGAAAACACATGTTCAAGTTCATTTGTGGAACACATTAAAGTTTTCAATGTCATGCTGAGAAATAAACTTTAGGAGTTATGACTCAGACTCCTGGTATATGTTACAAATTCTTCAATTTGAAGTTTATGTTGTAATTCTGGTGTTTTAATAAAGAGGAGTGAAACTATGGAATATGTTACACTGAACAATGGAACTTCACTAGGACTTTAAGGGCTGTTGCCATTTCTGACCAAGAAGATATACCACAGGTGGGAGAACTGTACAAACGGGCAGTAAAGGTAATTTGTT
>NW_008652119.1:26878-29984 GCF_000695815.1 Acanthisitta chloris | reverse complement strand
AGGAATGAGAATTGACCAAAAACTGGAGCAAAGATTTTACCATAACACTGCTAATAAAAATACAAAAAAAAAGATAATGTGGCAGAGTCAAGTCCTTCCTTGTACAATACCAGTAGCTGTAATTATTAACATTGAATTACATTTACAAAAGTTTTTTAAAAATTGAAAATTTTCCTAACTCATATCTAGTTGCAAAATTCTTCTAAGTAGGAATATGCTGTGAGGTTACTAACAGGGAATTAATAATTAGGTGGTCTTATTAATACCACACAAAGGTTTGCAAACATTTCATACCATAGCTGAAAGCATCAGCAGATTTCCACTTTAGACATCAAAGAGCATTACTACTTGTCTTTGGAAAGCATAAGCAGGTTCAGTAACTTTCTTAAGTATTCATCCCCATGTAAGGAGGAGAGTGTGACACTTTGTTTAGCAGAATAACTTTAAAGAATTTAGCTAATTTTTAGGTATTCCTTTGAATTGTGCCACTTAACCTCACTCTCAGAGGACAGACATATCAGCAAAAGGGTTAATCACTATGATTTGCTGAGTTTTTTCCCTGGGTTAGCAAAATAACTTGGGCAGAACCATTGAGAATACTGTGTTTGTTTGTTACAGCCATTGTGCAATATGATAGTTAACTGATGGGAAGCTCAAATATAAGCAGGTAGTATGCCCTGTTTAAAGTCAGCTCCGTCATACAAGCAGATTTACAAGTGAAAATTCTGCCATGAGATTCACCTAGAACCAGTAGCTAGTGCAAAAACCTATTACAAACCTGCAGCTTTCATTTTCAAACAGCCTTCTGGTGATGGCATTGAGCCACTGCCCTCTTCCCTACCCTCCAGCTGATTTCTTAATAGAGGAGGTTTCTACAAGTGCTTTCACATTCTATTTAAACCACTGAGAAAATAGGCAATGTCACTGAACATCATAGGGACCTAAAAAGCCAAATTAAACCATGTGTCAACAAGTATGGATGAAGAAAATCAAATTAGATCAGCTTGGTGTGATAAAGACTATGTCTGGATAGCAATTTCCTGGTCTCTTCATGAGGTTCTGTCAACCAGATTCACAAACGAAGGAGAGAACAGTCATATGAGGGCTCAATATTTTATATATTTAATATAAAAGGTTTACACCAGAAATCTTGACTAAGCTGACACAATCAGCATAAGTCAGGCATTTCTTTCAGAAGTCTCTGTGCAACAGTGTAGTGGCAGAAAAAAAAAGTTTGCCAGTACTTTCATCTCTAACTGAAGGTGGCATTAAAAGAGTGTCACAAATCACCATTCACCACATCTTAAAATCTGAACTTCAGTTCATAGAAAAAAGACATTAGAAGCAACAGGGAGGGTGAGTCCAGAAAAACAAGCAAAAACAAAAATCTCCAAAACAACCTAACCACAAAAAGTCAATAAATAACCTGTAATACACAAAGGGGTAGTGGCTGAAAGAGCTGGGTACTTGCTTTTGCTATTAGCCAAGTGGACATTACAGAGTCTTCACTGCTAAGAAGCTCAAGTTCCTTTGTGAGTTGATGAGAAGTTTGAGGCACCTAAAAATCCCATCTTTTAGCTGTACCTTCACAAATGTTCAGAGGAGAGAATGCTTTTAAACAATCATTATAGCCTCCCAATTTCAAAACTGCCAAGCCTTAGGAAAGCCCTGTCTGCCTTGAACTGAGTTAATTACTAATGAGCAATTTTCAACAGAAATTTCAAATTACTCAAGAAAATAATGGTTAAGACTCTTTCCTTGAAACATCCTCTCTGCCAAAGGCAGAATAAAAGGTTTGGGTTAAGTCACTGCAACAGCTCTGTATAACATGAGGACTCTATCTACATAATAGAAAGGGAAAATAAACAGCTCTCCAGGTATATGAGTTGCAAAGAAGATTTGCACTTTACCTTTGGGAGCAGAGGGAAAACTTCATGCAGTTGCTACTCTTAGCCTGAATACACAAATTGGCTGAAGCAAATTGAGTGTGTTACGTATAAAACACACTAGCATTTAATTGTTTTTAAATAAGCTCATTCATGTGCAAAAACAAGGATGGCAGGTACAAATTGAGAATGTGCTGCACACCTAAACTTCAATAATGTAACTGTGGAAAGCCACATGCACACATATGGACAACATCAGAAGCAGAAAATTCAGCCATAAGGAGGCATAAATCTATAAAGAGCAGGTTAATTAGACACATGGGAGTGATAAATAGCAGATCACACATGATTACTGGTTGAAGGAAAGAAAAAGAACCTAAGTGTTCAACTGGAAAAAGACCAAATGGAAGTGAAAACAGTTTAAATGCTAAAAGAATGAAGAGCAAATTCAAAGTCATAGCCTGTGGGTAAAGAAGGGAAAAAAAGGTAGAGGAGTACTTCAGCTACAATCATGGAAAGAGATTAGAAAAGTTTCTTTTTGCCAGAATTCTCCAAGACAAAACATATCAGCGGAATCATCTGAAACAAGAGCATGCACCAATAAAGAATGCTGTGTAAGTGAACTTTGATAGGAAAAAGTATAACATATTTTGATTTTGATATGCAGCAAGAAAATGTAAAGGGATAATAATGGGAAAAATATCTCGGAAGGGAATAAAATAAGACAAACTTAATTGTGAAGTAAAAGAAAAGCAAAATGACAATATAGGCAGTGACAAATTAACTAAAATAGAAACAAAGAGTTAGCAATGTGATCGCTAATGTAATTTAATGACAAGATATTTTCAAAGATAGGTGATTAATAGAAGAAGTTTAGTGGATATATAGAAATTGGTTAGGTATATCTATTTGAGGTAAGCAAAGAAAGGGGCACAAAATATACAAGTCTCCACTGGTTACCAAGTCTCCACAAAATAAAGGGAAAGAATAATTCCTTGGCTATGAATCTATCTAGAGCAGTTGTTCAATCCATCAACATATGAACATGAGTAAAGTTTCCTTCCAGTGTAGAAGAGATGGGAAATCCATTCCAGCCTTGTTTAATATCTCTCATGTACAGTCAAATGAAGGGGTGCTAATTACACACCAATGACATAAACAAAAATCAACCAGAGGAAAAAAAAAATCAGTTTTTTAGTTGTAAGGCAAACATTAACACC
>NW_008652119.1:1042-26865 GCF_000695815.1 Acanthisitta chloris | reverse complement strand
TTTATTGTTATTTAAATTGGCATCAGATCATGATTAGTCACAGAATATGCTTCTACAGGATGGATATCTTGCAGAAAAATCTTGTCAACCCATGCATATTATTGTTCATTAATGCACCTTTCCCAGATGAAGTCCATGCAGGTCAGATTAGGATTTGGGGTTGTGGTTTCTGTTGTTTTGTTTGGGTTTTGTTTTCCATTTTTTTCCTTTCCCTTCCCTGTACTTTTTCTTCCAGAAGCTTCAATTGCTATTGTCATTTGTATGGCCAGGTCATTATCAGCAATTTACCACAGTTCAAATTACTTTTTCCCAATTTGCCTCAAGTAGCTGCTAATATTTATATGCATTCCTGTCCTAAAATACTGGCACAACTTCTGTGTAAGTTCTCCACATGTACTGCACCTCTGCCTCCTTTCCACATCCACAACATTCCCTTCTCATGCTTGACAACATATGTCTTCCTGATCCTAATTCCAGGCAGATTTTCCTCAAGTTTCCTCCTGCCTGTTAGGTCTATTATGAAAAAGTCAAATTCTATATAGATTTTGTACTACACCTAAAGCAAATGCTGGTGCTAGCATTTGACCTCCAAAACCTGTTCAAGTGACATAAAATACCTTTTTCCCCAAAACATACTGACCATGTGTTATAGGGAACAATTCTAGCCCTATCTTTTTTTTTCATTTTAAATAAAAAATTTGTACACCACACCTCATGATTTTGCTTAACTACAATGTTAGCCTCATGAACCTCAAAGTTCATACCTCCATTTTTTATCACCTTATCACCTTCCAGTATGAATAGACATATCTATGCTCACTGAAGTGACATTCTGAAATTGTAATCTTGCCTTTGGTTCTTTGTCGGAGCTCATCAGAGCTTAGCTTTTACTCCACACAGAATAGACAAATGTATGCTATTTTTTAACATGACAGGGAACTGACAACTGACCTACTTCTCTCCCAGGGGCTGGAAATTTTCAAGGTGTTTTTACTTTCCACTGTAGAACTCCAAAATGGTTAAAGAAGGTAGACAATATTTTGAATCACGATTTCTACCAATTTTTTAATCTTGATTATCAAAGGGCACTTTGTCAGCTTTTAAAGAAGTGAAGAACAAGACACAAACAATGAATCCAGCAAGAAGGAAGTACCACCAATGTCTGCTGTGATACACAGTGTGGACAGTCCTTCCACACTTTCAAGGACATGAAAAAGGGGCATGACTAGCCAGTCTAAAACTAGAAGGCAACAATCAATAGCAAACACAACAGAATTTAAAAAAGAATGATGCAGAGAGAGGAGAAACAATACAAATCCAGAAAACAAAGGAAAGTGAAGAGAGTTTTAATTAGTGACAGGTATTGCTATAGTGTATCCTACTGCCCAATAGAATAAAGCCATGAACAGATCTAAAATGATAGAGGGGAAAAAGGGCAGAAATTTCACATGTAACTTAGCGCTTTCTTTCAGTCTCATCAGGCAAAAAAAAGGAGAGGAAATTCTCTTAAACCAGAGAAGCAGTATAGCTTCAGGACAAACCAACTCCATAGTTATTAAAAAAATAAAACATTTAACCTATAAGTACATCAATACAACTAAGACATTAAAATATTTGTAACAATAACTAATTGAATAAGACAGAGGGACAACTAGCCATTTTGGTCCATTTGGGCTTGTCAGAAACTTTATTTAAGGGATTCATTTTAAAATGACATTTTAGGAAGTAGAAAGAATTGGTTGAAAATGCTTTCACTACTGCAGAATCCAGATTCACTTCTGGAGGAGGTGATGGAATATTTGATTCTGTTACATTGGAGTTTATCATGGAAATTGTACCTGGGATTAGTGGTCATTCAAGAAGGTCTTTATTTTCTCCATCTCTGTGCTAATACACTCTTAGCTCCTTTCCACAGAACAATCTGCTTCATTTCAAGGTTAATTATGCTTTTTATTTGTAGCAGATGAATTAAAAGCCAAAACCAAACAAACTAAAAAGCACCAACCTCAAATCCCATCAGTATTACAGTGAAACAGAATACTTAGATAAGGTTGTTTGTGTTGTATGGTTACCCAATCCATGTGAAATGCAATATAGAAGTCAGAATAGTAATAACTATTACTTAATATTAATTTTCTTTACTTTGTTATACTCTAAATGATACTTTATATAGCAGATTATATTACAGAATCACAGAATTGATCATGTTGGAAGGGAACACAGTGTGTCATCTGGTCCAGCTGCCCTACTTGAGCAGGGCCATCCTAGAGCAGATGGCACAGGATTGCATCCAGACAGTCCTTGAATACCTCCAGTGAGGGAGATTCCACAACCTCGCTGGGCAATCTGTTCCAGTGTGCAGTGACTCACACAGGTGAGTTCCCTTCCTGTGCATAAGTTTCTGCTCCTTACCTCTTGTTTTATTGGTTTCCACAGCTGAGAGGAGCCTGGCTCTGTCTTCTTGGCACCCACCATGTAGATACTTATATAGAATAATGAGGTCTTCTCTCAGCTGTCTCTTCTGAAGACGAAACAGGCCCAGCTCCCTCAGATTTACCTCATAAGTGAGGTGCTCCATTCCCTTAATCATCTTTGTTGCACTCTGCTGAACTTGCTCCAGGAGCTCTATGTCCCTCTTGTACTGAGGAGCCCAGAATTGGACACAATACACTAGATGTGGCCTCACAATGCATCTTCCTAATGCATCCCAGGATTCCATTGGCCTTCTTAGCCAACAAGGACACACTGTTGACTCATGGACAGATTGTTGTCCACCAGGATTCCCAGGTCCTTCTCTGCAGAGCTACTATCCAGCAGGTCAGAGCCCAACCTATGCTGGTGCTCAGTGTTATTCTTTTCCCAGTGCAGGACCATGCATTTGCACTTGTTGAATTTCTCTGCCCATCTCTCCAGCCTGTTGAGGTCCCTCTGAAGGTATCAGCAGCTCCTCCCAGTTTTGTATCATCAGTGAACTTGCTGAGGAGACACTCTGTCCCCTCATCCAAGTCATTGATGAATAAGTTAAACAATACTGAGCCCAGTATAGAACTCTGAGGAACACCACTAGCAACTGGCCTCCAACTAGACTCTGTGCCACTGATCACAACTCTCTGAGATCTGCTGCTCGGTCAGTTCTCAATCCATCTCACTCTGCACTCATCCAACTCATACTTCTTAAGTTAGCCTGTGAGGATGCTGTGGGACACAGTTCCAAAAGTCTTGCTGAAGTCAAGACAGACAATGTCCACTACTCTCCCTTCATCCATCCAGGCAGTTGTTTTGTCATAGAAGGCAATCAGATTGGTCAATATATAATCACAGTGAAAAAGATTCTGTGCAATATATGTGTACATGAAACAGTTAGAGGTCACAGATATTTTGCTGTCTGCACACAGGCTAACATATTCTGTTAAAACTTTGAAGTATCATTCTGTTAAGCAAAATATATTATGATGCAGAGATTAAAATGAATTTTCAATTGATTCACATTTCCAAATAAATGTATGGGCAGCACAGACATAATGATATCCACAAAATTGTACCAGATATGATAATAGCACCCAACCGCATCTGTGCAGTAAAAAGTATAACAATAGTGCACTATCACTGGTTCTAATTGCCTCCTATCCTTTCAAAAGTGGCAGGTGGCCAATGAAATTTGGACATAAAATCAGAATATAATCAGATGAAGGGAGATGGAGCTGTTATTGGCTTTTAGTTATGTAAATTAAGAATTTTACTCAACAAGTTATTTAGTCATCCTGATGAGTGGAAACATTCATTTGGAAGACTAATTATGCAGTACTTATAATGATTAGAACACCCAATTGTACTTTATACTCTTTGCAATAGAAACATCTTGAATTATACTAAGTTAGTGGTGAGAATGAATTTTGTTTATTTGTCTTACATGAAATCTCCAAAGAAAACCCAGCACAGAAAAAGCAATTGGCCCAGTGGTGAACCTATAGGAAATGCTCTCTCCTCTAGACTGATTCTTTTTCTCTGCCTTTCAGACCTGCTTTGAGTCAATATCTTGCACACAGATGTACTTGACTGCTAGAAACAGTCCTTCAGATGAAGCACAAATGGTGGGCCTGATCACTTGCAGTCTCCTGAGAAGGCACAGTACACCTGAAAGGATAGCAGTGTTTGCTGATATTCTACCAGGCTTCCTCAGCTACTAGGCTAAGTAAATAGAAGATCTATTTCCTCCACAAGTATTTGATGGAAGTATAAAATAAACTGTGACTTATACTGTGCCCATGACCATAGTACATTTACTTCATACAAACACAGTAATTTCCTATCACAAATACCCACTGAAAGGAGAATTTTCATTTGGGTTTTGCCAAAGTGGAAAAAGCCTCTACTATGCAAATTTCCTAAAAGGCTGTATTTCTTAACTACATGATTTATTTAATGGATTAGTATGTCATAAACCATGACTTACACAGGTGTGTAATTTACAAGCAATCCATACAACAAGAATAATTCATGAAAATATTTTGCATGACAAAACCCCAGAATATGTGCTTGTTCATGTTCCTTCCAGAGTGGAAGCAATTAAACTTCTGACATGACTGCATCTAATGCTGAATATTGTGGGAGATGAGAGAGATAGGGGACTGCAGATAAAGAAAACAAGGGAACAAGCAGAGGGTTTTATCCTCCAAAGACATAAGAGAGTCTATTAAAGTTCACTGTGCAAGTTTCCATTGATTTTTGCTAAAAGACTGTAGGTTGTAGCATTAAGAAAAATCCTAATGAAGTAAGACAATTCATTACTATTCATTGCCTTGGCTACTGCAAGTACAAATATCTTCCTTCACAGTTCCACTGACAAACACAAACCTCAAAAAAGAAATATTACTTTTCATCTTCAGAATTATATACCAGCATATTATATTATCCTGAGTTGAAAGGGACCCATAACAGTCATCAAATCCAGCTCCTGGCTCTGCACAGGACAACCCCAAAAAATCTGTTCTCAGAGTGCCAGAGGAATAGCTTTAGAAAATATAACAGACCTCGCAGACAGCAGACCAGTGGTATCTATCATCTCTCCTTTGAGTCCAGCACCCTAACACCACAAAAAAGCCTTACATGCATCCTTCCTTTCACCCATGAAATCATTTAAAGCAAAACATTATACCCAAGAGGATGGCAGTGTAGGATATATCCACCAGAAGCTCTCAGTGTTGGGTGGGAAAGGGAACAGACTGGAGGATTGTCTCTGGATAGGTCCACATTGGGGTTTTTTGCAAAGTCCCAGTATGGAGAACTTAGAAATGTGTCAGTACATGCAGACTCCTCTAAACTGTTCAAAAGAGTGGTCCTGGGATCCAAGGCATCCAAACATCTGGTTGGCTTAGTGGTACATTTCCCTCTAAAGATCTTTTGTAGATCTCTGTAACAGGGCACACCTACTGGATCTCACAAAAACAAAAGCAGTTTTCCAAATCTCCATAAGCATGACCTTCACCTCCTTGAGCTCTTACCATTGCTCATTAGTTCTCTTGCACCCAGTGGCAGTCATAAGATTAACAGACTTCTGGCTGCCCCACCAATTCCTCTGGCTCTGGACATAGTTTTCATTCAAAATTCTTTTGCTAGTATCAGCAGGAGATAAGGCTGAAGACGCAGCAGAGCCACAATACAAGTGCAAGGACAGTTCAGGAAGTGAAGGCAGGCACACCTATGCTGTAGCTTAGCCAGGAATGTTGGTCCTTGGTGGAGCTGAAATAGAACTCATGGGCTCTGGTGCAGAGGTGGGTGGAGACCTCAGGAGAAGGCAATTAATACCCTCAGCCCCCTGACCAATAGTGGCCTAGCTTCAAAACCATAATATCACATTTTTAAAAAACACTAATGAAAATACAGCCACCAGCGGTATCAGAGAGGAGAGCTAAGTATAAAGGGAAGGCAAAACAGTCTAATCATGGTTTGCCTAGTATCTCTGGCAATTGAAAAAGTCTTTCAGCCTTATTCTATTACTTTTATGTGGAACTGGAAAAAAAAAAGATGTGAATAACTCACTAAAGTCTCTACAGAATTGTGTCATTTAATAATAATCCCATCAGACACAACAAGCATGATATTTTTCTATTAAACTCACATTCTGCCTCCAAACAGTAAGGGGAAACAGGCTGAAACTGAGCCTCAGAGATTTTCCAGCTCAATGGCACAAAACATGCATTGAAATTGCATCCCTGAACTTATATGTTGCACCTCACAGTAACCACCTGGCCACCTGCTTGCTCAGACTCCCTCTTTGACTCCTGAAACAACAAATGAAAACAGTTTTGAAGCTGCCTACTATCATGCCCTTTTCAGATTGAATATACGAAGGACACAAACAAACTGACAATATTTTTGCCATTCATTTCTTCTTTGGCAATTGAATGTTTTTGTATGCAACAAAGAAAATGGAAAGTTAATCTAAGAAACTATTTGATTTTTCAAGTCAGAAGTTATTTAAATCATTAGAACTGGTTTAAACTAAGATTTTGTTTCTGAACTCTCAAAATCTATGGGAAAGGCCAGATTCAGATCACATATTTTGAGATCAATAGGACAGAGGAAACAATCTAATATTATCACATCTAAACATTGCCATGTTTAGATGCAAATCAAGATCAAAATACTGCAGTCCACCTTACAGCCTATGAACACTGAGAAAGATTTTACTGGGATCTACAAAAATTGAAAGATACCATTTTAGCATCAGGATAACATATTCCTTATATGAACTACCATCTATTTGAAACACTATTCCTCGTCTCTCCCTTTCCTCAGCAAAATGGGTGTTTTGCTGACACCAAAAGGTAGAAGTAAGAAAGGTACCACGTGTCCCTGTGTAAGCACTGAGAACACCAAAGTGGATTGTGAGCTGCTTCTTATTTATATACTTGTTTGAATCTGTGTGCATGTTTTTTATATGTTTGGTAGACAAAAGGGAAGGAAAAAAAAGAAGAAGCATGCAATATGTCAACAACTGATCTAGGAGTCTGAGCAAGCAACTGCAAAATTCACTATGGTAATTTATCTGCATGGGTCAATGGCTATTGATTGCCTGAAAATAAAGGTTGATCACAGTGATAGATTTCAATGCCATAGCTATGAACATATATTAATAAATGCAGCAAAGAAGTGATTTTTGACTCTGGTGGAAAGGACAGATAATCAATATCCTTGTGTCCTTGCCCAAGCTGAACTTTGTACTTGGATTATGCTAATTAAAGACAAAATAAAGTGCTGATGTTCTTATATAATTAAGAAATGGGGAAAACAATAAAGTAGTAAGTAGATTTTGCTGGTTATTTCGTGCTGAAATGAGTAAACAAAACACCTAAGCCATTTAAAAAAACAAAATCTGCTTTTCACAAGCATCCTCTCCTGTCCCAGATACAATTTCTACTATATTCTTGCTTCTATATTCAGCATTTTACACTGCAAACAAACATGGACAAGTGGTTTGGACAACTTTTTGTATATGAGCCCAGAAGGTCTGGACTGTTGTTTTTTTAAGACAGGTGGCCAAGCCACACAGGTCCACTCATCTCTGGATATTTCATCCAGACTGAGCATTGTTTTTTCAGACATTTGACATTCCACTTTGGAAAGAAGCAAAAGCACAGATTCCTGGCTGCCTGACCCTATCTGAATGCTGCTATTCCCCTTCCACCTATCTGCATTCCCTCCTGCTCTGCCTGACGTGGACTTGTACAGCTGAGCTGGGTGAGGGAGCTAATCCATAGGATGCAGATGGATCAGCTCCCCTATCCCAGTGTGCTCTTTAGAATGTCAGGAGACTGGGAATAGGATCATGAAACTGAACCAGGGCTCAGCAGTCTGGCCTAAACCAACCATGAACTGTGGTGGATGCACCCTGAGATGCAAGCTGCTAAGGAGTGAGGCTAAATATGTATCTTATCATGTGTGACCTGTTGTTCTGTTAAACGATTTAGTTTCAATCACTCAGCACAACAACTACTCTATTAGGCCATTTGATTACTCTATCTGGTCATTGTATGAAATGCCAGCATTATTCAGGTATTTCATTAAATACTTGGCATTAATATTGCAGCCATACTGTGAAACCAGTTATTGAGTGAAATGACTAACATTTCCATTCATTTAAAGAATAGATGCATTGTACTAATAGGTGTTAATTTTCTGAAATCACATGTAGATCCATAAGGGCCCAGCAGTGAGCATAAAAGCCTACACAGTGCTATAAATATGTATAGTAGAAATAGTTTTACTCCTCTGAGTTAGCAATTCCAAATAATTAGGAACTAGGTATTTTACATGTTGTCTACCTATTGTTTTCCATATTTTCCTGTTATGAATAAAAACTTCTGCCAATTCTCAAACTGCTTGGGTGCTTAGGTTTATATCAGAACAATAACATAGTTCTTTTCTTTTTAAAATATTAAAAATTACCTTTAATGCTGAACAAGCAGTTCAATTGCATGTATATAAAGAAACCTCAGATTCCTAGATGATCCCAGATGAACCAGGCTTTCAAAATTGTAATCTGAGTTCTATACCTACACATGAAAGCACATAGATAATGTCAGGTGCTACAAAATCTTTGACTTCCTTCAAACCAACTGTTTAAAAGGTGGATGTGCTTGGATAAGCCTGCATCTACGTGGTATCCACATATCCCTTGACAGCAACCCATCAGTTAATGTGCTCAAACTGTTATTCATTACAGAGGACAAAGCCATTTGGCACTTGCATTGTGTTCCTTCTTGGTTTAAGCCACTTTTTCTTTCACTATACAAAAGTTCTGAGGTACAGAACAATGCCTATAATCAAGAAAATAGCCACAGGAAAAGCACTCAGAACACATAAATACTAGTGAACATGAAAAATCAGCAGCATATGAGTTAACAATTTCTCTTTAATCCTTTTATTCTCCCCTCATCTCTCATTTTAAAAGCTTTCAAATTCCTTTCTTTCCCCTCTGAACTGAACCCCTGCAGCAAGTTAATAATCTTTCTAGTAGCCCTATCAGTAAATGAGTCTTATTTCAGTGTCTTAAACAAAAAGCAATTCCTAGCAACTAATTCACAACCTCCCATTCTTCCAAAATGGACTGAATTTTTACCAAACCATGAACTTGGATACTATTGCTTAAGTCAAATGTAACCAGACAAAATGTTTTAGTGCTACAATTTTTCTGTGCTAAATTCAGCTGAATTTGACCTTTATGCTCAGTTGAAAATTAAAAATTCAGATTTTCCAAACATTTTTTAATTTTCTTTTTTCAGTGGAACTAGAGGTCAAATTTAAACTGATTTTATTACTAGTTTAGTTTCTTCCCAAAGGGAACATAGGAGTCTCAAAAGATTTCTCCCTGAACATGCAGTAATTTCTATTGTCGAATTAACATTTTAATCCTTGACACTTTGTAACTGACTATTTCCCCTAAAGCAGTAAGATTTTGCAAACACCTTATTGCACATGAGCTGTAAAACCTTTAGCTTCTTAGCTTTAACCCATAAGGATAGATTTAAGTCTGTGCATAGAGACTTAAACAAATTCTTAACTATTAATCTTTACAGTTATTTGAATTTAAAAAATCAAAGTTTATTTAGTTGCTCTTTAATATTTGCTGTTTGTTACTCCTGTGAAGTGACTGTATATATTTTATAGTACATGTTAAAGCCAGAGTAGAATGTAGCAGTATCTATATGTATGCAAAGCACCTTGAATATTGTGTGCAGTTTTGGGCACCGAAATATAAGATATTAAGCTATTGGGGATCGTCCAAAGCAGGGCAATGAGGATGGTGAAGGGCCTTGAGGGGAAGTCATACAATGAGTGGCTGAGGTCACTTGTTCTGTTCAGCCTGGAGAAGAGGAGACTGAGGGGAGACCTCAGTGCTCTATGTAATTTCCTCACAAAAGAAAATGGAGAGGCAGCACTGATCTCTCTAGCAACCAGTGACAGGACCTGAGGGAATGGTCTGAAGTTGCATCAGGGGAGGTTAGGTTGGATATTAGAAAACGGTTCTTCACCCAGTGGTTGGGCACTCGAACAGCTACCCAGGGAATTTAGCACAGCACAAAGCCTGACAGAGCTCAAGAAGTGTTTGGAAAATGCTCTCAGGCATTGTGTGCAATTCTTGGGGATGTCCTGAGCAGGGCTAGGAGTTGGACTAGATGATCCTCAGAGGTCCCTTCCAACTCTGATTATTCTGTGATTCTCTGATTCTGTGAAGTACTGAAATTAATCATTTAGTGACATTCAGGTATTAATTCTGCCAACCAGTGTGTTGCTTTTGTACCTCTCAAATAGTTAGAAGAATTAACACCAATATTGGTGCTTAACTTCTCCTGCAGCTGGGAAAGATAAAGGGGAAAAAAACTTAACTAGTCTTTACATCACAACAAATTTTGCTTTGGTAGAGACAGTGTTGCTCTTCCCCAGAACAGAAGGCATGGCAGACTGTCCAGTGCAGAAATTCACAAGGTTGTTTCCTCAATCCTCTTTCGGGAGACAAACTACTCCCATGAGAGTTCAAAGTGTAAGATTTTTATTGAGCTTTAGATTGCGCAAAGTGGGGAAGTGCCTCGATCTCCCCCTAGAATCCTGGATACCTCTACTGGGCACAGATAAATCATATTATCCTCAAAGAGATTCTCTGAGAAGATAAAATTTCAATCTAAAAAGAGGATATAACAATCAGCTGCATATTCTTAGCTTAATGCAAGTAGTTCAGAGTAACTTGTAGTATAAAATGTTTATCTGATCCCATCCAGTAGCGGCTCAACTTCCCAATGTTCATTAAATCACAGCAGTTAAAACACACTTCCTCTCAGCTACAGAGAACAGCTGACAAGAGTCCAAGGACTTCCACATTTATCAAATACTAATATGTCTCTATAAAGCAAACACATGCTGTAGGTGAAGAGATATCATCCATCAGCCTGTCAGCCAAAGAAACAAAACCTGGCATACAAGTCTAGGTGAGTTGTGATTCCTTCTTGTCACAAAGGTGTTCAGCAGAGGAGGGTACTATCTAGGCACCATACGTCCCACTTGGAGACGTGCCAGAAATAACCATGATTTTAAGCCTTCATGGGCATCAGGGATATAAGGGAATTTTAAACTGACTCATGGTATTAACTAAGTAGAGCTGGCCAGTTACTTGCTGCCAAAACATTTTTAATAGAGTTGACAGAACTGGCAATGGGAAAAGACTTTTCATGAGTCTCTAGATTATACAAGAATTAAAAGTTTTTAAAAAACCCAACAAAACCCAAACACAAACTTCCTAGTATATATGTTCTAGTATCTCAGTTTCATAAGGAAGTATTTTATTTTTCTGTGACTTCTTGCTTCTTGTCTGGACATTTCAGCACATTAATATTGGAAAAAATACAATGAAAATATATCTCAAAATAAGAACAGTTTGATGGATTTAGACATTTTTTTATTAGTAGATTACAAACATTTTCAAGTTCTGACCATTAAAAGACTCTCCTGGAAAGAAAAATAACTTCTTAGCTACCAGTAAGTCACATTGTTAGGCACATGAATATTTCATGTGAAAGGAAACCACCAGAAGGATGCAAATCTATAAAGAACGAAGATTCCCCTTAGCCTCTCTGTTGTGTCACTGTATTGTTTTGATGGTGGTTTTTTGTACTCTGCTGTTTTGTACTCATTTTTGCTCAAGTGCTTGATCTTTCTTATTTTTCCTCTTTTACCATACCTGTTCTCCTCAGTCTTTTCCCTCTATCATTGCCACCACGTGGAACAAGGATTACCCTCCCAATGTCCTGTGTGGCATTGGGCTCATTAGGATGGAGGGAAACATGTCCTCACTCTCCTGTTGGAGGTCCAAGTGGCAGGAGCAAGGAATATTAACCCATCTTTCTCCTGAGGGAGAGATGGAGTTGGAGACAACAGAGCAAAACTGGTACAATACCCTGACCAGGTCCAGATTCTGCTCTTGGTGACTTCATAGCTGTAGAGAAGACCCCAAAAACAAGACCAGACCTTCTTCCCTAAGAAGTACCAGAGATAAAGATCTCTCTAGGGAAGATAAGGAACATTACTTATTTCCTTAAGATATGGACTACAGAGAGAAGAGGAGATACTGGACAAGGATGAAGCATCTCCCACCCAAAGGAAAGATGCAGAAATTTTAAGTTTTTATGTGTTTTCAGTGTTTTTACTAACAGAAGACAATGTCATAAATTTCACAACCTATTCTCAAACTGTCCTCATTGGTGGTAACCAGACCTGTCATCTAAGATCACAAGTCTCTCAGGAGCTCCAGTCTTACTTCTTTAGTGAGTTTCTTTTTCTCTTTCTGTACATCAAGCCTTCTTTTCCTGCTGTTGAGAAACATACAGAAAATTAATTTATATATTTTCAAGCCTTAAGATCTTCACCATTGAGGGATGAGTGCAGAAAGACCCACAAAGTACACTTAGCATACGGATTGGAAACACGCAATGTTTGCTTCATGCCATAACATCACTACACAGCAACCTTGCAAAGGAGTGAATCAATACTAGCTCCTATTGATGTGAATTCTTTTGAGAATATATTAAATGCTTTCATACCTTCCCTACATCCCAACTTTTAGAGGATCAGTTGTAATATTTCTTTTCCTCTACTAGAAACTTACAGAACTTTCTTTCCTCACTTCTTTTCCAGGCCACTTACAGACATTATTCAAAGAGCAATGAAGCAAACCATAAGAAGACAGCTAAGATTTAAAAACTTTAAAAATAAGAAAGGAGAATTTGGTGTTGTATGGAAAGCAATGCTAACATTTCATTTTTTACACCAAATTTGCCCCAGGAAAGCTAGCATTGGCATTACGTACCTGGAAGGAGAAGCTGGAGTGTCCAGAAGGCATGGAGAGTATTCAAAGGCAGCGCCCCTGCACGCGTTTTACAATCCCATAGCTAGTTGGCAGGAGATTTCCAGTTATAAAATTGTCAGGTTTTCTTCCACGTTTGTTAGAGTGAACTGCCTCTGCCACCATGTGGGAGCTTGTGGGAAGTGCGGGAGTGCTCTGTAACCAGCGCCCAGGCAAAAACTAAGCAGCACCAAACTCACAAAACTCTTGAATTTGAGTATGCACAAACTTCGTGACAGTTGTAATCTGGAGCTGTGTATTTGTCACAGAGATCCTCATCCTTCATAAATCACTGCTGACTGTTGAAGAGCAAGGCAGATATTTTTCCAATAAAATACACATAACTTTAAATGGCAAAGGAAGAACTGTCAGCAGACACTGCTCAAATGCATTGGTTAAAAGCTGTTTAGCTCCTGGAAAATTGTGTGTTTGGGTACAGGCAGTTGTAGGCCATCCCAGGACCATGAGCATATATTTTTAAACCATTTAAATACTAGATGTAGTAAGAGTCACAGAAATAAAATGCAAACAGTAAAAAACAAACAAAAAAACCCCCCAAAACCTAAAAATACCCCCATGACAACACAAACCATGAACAGATTATTTTGTATGGACTAGAACATTCATTAAAAAAAAAAAAAAGAAAGAGAATCTTGGCGTTGAGTACTCTGTGAACCCTTTTGATCACCTATTTCCTACACGTTCCTGTAGACATGCAACTTACCTAAATGATGCTGACACATAATTTAAAAAGAGACAGTTTGTCATTAATACCATTCAAAAAATATTTTATTGCTGTGTGTTTGCTTAAGCAGCAGAAAGGTTTCTGTACCTATTGCATAGTAGTGGAGCTACTTGAAAAAGAAGTGGCGGCAGAGGGGAGATGTGTGCATGTTAGTATTACCGTTGTTGCTTCTGCTCCTTTCTCTTTTTCCTCCTCTACCTCTGTTGTATTCATTTCTGCTCCTAGTTCTTTATATCCATATATATATATATGCACATCTAGAAATGAGTTCATGTATAAATGAATGCATATTTATATATACTGCTCCTTACACTCATGAGAAAAGGAAAGCGTGCTCTAAGAATTTCTTAGCCCCCTATAGGAATAACTGTCATTGTAGTATCTATTAATGGGACAGCAGTGGGTCCCTGGGAAGGCCGAGGGTTAAAGACTATTGACAGTATTGTCTGATGCAGATGAAATCTTCAATTCCCAACCTAGTCCTGCAGAAGAAAAGGGAGTGTGGATTGAAGGACAATGTTATTGTCCTAAATTTTTCCAGCATCATCTGAGAGCAAATGTTTTGATCAGCTCTATCCAGACCTAGGACAAATGAGGTCCTGTGAACTTAATCTGATTATAATTGAAATAATAGGCTCAGTCTCCTTGTATGAATTATGTGTATTTTACAAAAATTGAGAGGCACACAAATATCACTACATTGTAACCATCATTATATCTTACTTAACATGAATGACATTTAAATAATAGCCTTAACCTTCTTCTAAGTCTGACTTCTTGCACAATAGTCCATCTTTATCTGGCTGACCTTTATGTCCTGACTCGTTTCCTGTGTAGCATTTGAGGATATATAATTAGGTACATAAAGACATAGAGATCATAATTAAAAACGAAACTAGAAAACTGACATGAAACTTTCCTGTACTTCCATGCTGTAGGGGAAGAAAGTCAGCTGTGGGGGTTGATGGCTGCAAGCACCTTGCAAAGAAATCTGAACCTCTTGAAGGATTGAGATCCTACACATTCTTCAATATGAACTTAGGTTGTTCGAGTCAGTCAGTGCCATGGAAAGTTGAGCTACAGGTCCTGCAGCAACTACAGTATTATAAGCCCCTTGAGGCATAAGGAACTCTGGTGTCTGGCACACCAGAACTAGAGGCCAGGAGGATCCAGCTTTTACTCCTTGATCAGCCAAAGACTGATGATGATTTTGTATCCAAGCCTTTTTATTCACTTATTTGATTTAAGTCACAGAGAGCTAAGACATTCCCCGACCTGGACTGAGTAAACCAAGTCAGACTCAATTAATCACTTAGAAGTGATTTGCCCATAGCATAACAGCCATCTATTTTCTCTTTTATCCTTGCTTTCAACAGTGGAGGGCAATAGGCTCCTTAGGTCCTCTCCATGTGAACATTTGCTGCTGTGGCCCAAGCTTCCTCTCCATGCAAAGTGTTGCAGCTACTTTGTGCCTGCTGAGACTGCTTTTGGGTCAGCCCATGCTATTCAGCACATAAGATTGTACCTGTACATCTGTCTGTACATCTTCCAGTCCCCACTTTGTCACTCTGGCACCGATGGGAGCTGAGAGTGCCCAGTCTCAGCTTACATTGCTAAAACAGGAGGAACACTCTGGCCTGGGCCAAGGCAAGAGCCTAAAGAGACCACTTTTGCCCCCTTTTCTGGCAAAGCTCTAGAGACCTTATCTGGTTTAAGCACAGTCTTCCCCACACTCCAGGGCAAAGCATGAGCATCAAGGCAGGGATACCTCCAACCTCTTAAGCACCCCAAGTGCACTCTGCCCCCCAGCCAGAATCTGTAAGAGTGTCATGAGGGGACAGAAGAGTGAGAAATGTCATAGTAAACTTATGAGTATACATATCATAGCATCTGCTGGTGGTTAGCCTCCATTTTTTCCCACCATTGCACTGTATTTTTGTAGGTATGGCACCGTTCTTTGATTCCCTTTTGCATCAGTGGGGCTGGGGACACAGAGCAGGGTAGGATGCATTTCTTCTGCATTGTTCTGCAACGTAGATGAAGACACGCTATAAGATATCACATGTTATCTCTCAAATATGAGGTTTCTGGAAGAAATGAGGGTTGACGCAAACACCACTTACTGGCCCAGTCATGGCCTAAATGAGATGGGACTTTGGCGGAAGTAGCAGTTGCTAAATAAGGGCCGTAAAATGACATCTGCACATACAGAAATAGACTTGGGGGTTCAGAGCGCTGCATATTTTCTTACCAAGATAATTATAGTGAGAATGAAATAAAGTAGAAGAGGTTTAATGCTAGGAAATCTAATCACATTGCTTTTTTATTATTATTTAAACGACACATCTACTAAAATTGACTAGATGAAAGTTAAACAAGCTCACTAACAACTCGATTTTCATTTGGTAATTCAAGGTCTTTCTGGAGATGTATGAGAAACACAAGAGAAAAGCTCTCTTCCTCCATTAATGTTTTATGTTGGAGTTATAATTTTATTCCAGAACTGCCTTGTTTCAGCCTCTGAGAGTAGCATCATAACATTTTAGAGACTCCTATGTAGAGCAGTTTAATTACTATCAGATGGTTAGATCAACAGTGTGAAAGCACTGAACTCTGTTATTGATGAACAAGCCAGCAAAATTAAACCACTCACTGGAAATTGTTCGTTAAATACTTCTGCAATACCAGTGAGAATTGTTTTCTTAGATTAAAATTTCAAGTAATGCTTGCTATCTGTTTTTTTAAGGTGGATTTTTGTACGTCTGGTTGGGTTTTTTTGACCAGTGACATTAGGTGGTATTTTCAGTAGTGTTTGGCAAATAAGATTCCTAGACCCCATGGATAGTAAAATCCCCTGAGCTTCCAACACTTCCAAAAAACACTTACTTTGAAATCTGAGCTGAAATGTAGATTTATGACCACTTTTGGTGTTTGAGCACAAAAGAGTCTCTATTAATTTCAGTCATGCCATGTACTCTGCTAATAGCTTAACTCCTTGGGTGTCTTATTTTAACTGAAATGTGCATTTTAAGTCAGATGATCAGAATTTTATTGTTGGAATAATTTAACAGAGGAGAAAATCATATTGAAAATTTATGATACTACTAAAAATGTACGCTTTTGGAAAAAAAGACCCACCACATTTTGGATTTAATGCACTGAATTACAGAAGAGCTGAACTGGTTTGCTCAAAAGTAGCATTGTAATGTTTCTCATAAATAGCCAAAAAGAGAAGAATTACTTTAAGACTCCCAGTAGGCAGACAAAACCTTTCACATGTTTTTAACAGCATGTATGATTCCTTTGAACAGGCCCTTCCTTAGTACCACCCTGCTGAGTTTAATGAGCCTAGTTACAGGCAAAGAGAAGAAGGAATCCACTTGTTGTTTTACAATTGGCATTTAGGAGCAAATTAAATCTACTTGGATGCTAATTCAAGTAATAATGTAATGGTTTGCCAGCTTTTCTCATATCTTAACAATTTACAGTTATAAAATCCACTAGGATAATGACAGGGTTCATTGGGTAGTTTTTTGAACGACTGATTTCATCTTGTGTATTCCAGGGTACAAAACCCTGGTGACTAAAATTGTTCAGAAGAGTCTCAGTCCTGGAGTATGAAAAGGGATTAAGAGCATTAAAAAGCTTTTCATGGATAGCATACAAATGAGCACTAAGCTGAAAGAAAAAATATCAGTTAAAAACCAAAACAAACAGAAAAAAAGGTGGTTAGAAGCAGGGAAAAAAATCCACCATGATTATTTCAATCCATTGCAAATTAGGAAAGACTGAAAGTTAGCAGTCAGTCTAATCTGCAGTAACTAATCAAAGGACAAAAGCATCGATTAATAAAACAAGTTCTTAATAAGAAATATTTTCTAGACCAGAAATCAAGCATCTAGAATATTTTTTTTTAATTTACAGACATTCTTAGCACATTTTCTTTCCACACATTCCACAGCAGTACCAGTGATTCTGCAAATTTCATGGAAGAAAATGTTGATGACAACACATGTAAGGCAAGTGGCCCCACTTTGAATCACAGAATCATTAATGTTGGCAATGAATTCCAAGATCATCAAGTCCAACCTTTGACCAAACACCACCATGCCAAGTAAACCACAGCACTAACAGACACAGTTGTTTTTTGGGCACTTCTAGGGATGATGACTCCGCCACTACCCTAGGCAGCCTGTTCCAATGCCTGATCGCCCTCTCAGGGAAGAAATTCTTCATGATGTCCAACCTGAATCTCCCCTGGTGCAGTTTGAGGCCATTTCCTCTTGTCCTGTCTCTAGTTGCCTGGGAGAAGAGGCTGACCCTCTCCTTGCTGCAATCTCCTTTCAGGTAGTTGTAGAGAATGATAAGGTCTCCCCTGAGCTGCCTTTTCTCCAGGCTAAACAACCCCAGCTCCCGCAGACTCTTCTCATATGACTTACTCTCTAGACCTTTCACCAGCTTTGTCGTTCTTCAGTGGACACACTCCAGCACCTCAACATCTTTCTTGAGGGGCCCAAAACTGAAGACCAATGTGGTGTGGCCCCACCAGTGCCAAGTACAGGGGGACAATCACTTCCCTAGTCCTGCTGGCCACACTATTTCAGATACAGGCCAGGATGTCATTGGCCTTCTTAGCCATCTGGGCACACTGCTGGCTCATGTTCAGACAGCTTTCAACTAGCAGCCCCTCAGGTCCTTTCCCCTGGGCAGCTTTCAACATATTTCTGAAGAATCATTAATGGGTGTGGTCAGATATGACTATATTGGTCTGACACCTGTCTTCACAGAGACGTCTTTTTCTCTGCCTGCGCACAGTAGAGAATATTCACGAGCACTTCAGCCTTTTGCTGACAGCAATAATCAGATGCTTATCAATCAGTTTATTAAAGGGAAAAAAATAACATGGTCACATTGACAGGATTTTAAAGAATTTGGCTGTGGTCAGAGGCTATACCTCTGCCTGACCTCTGAACTAGTCAGTTGTGGAACTATCAAATAATTTCTCTGCTTAAAGTCTGTTTTCTTTCAATTAGAGACCTGACTTCTATTACTTTGCTTTTTGCATCCCCATTTCTCCTGCCAATTTTTACTGCGGTTGTTTCAGCTGCCAGCTGCTCTGGCCAAAGCAACTTCAGTTCCTGGTGTAGTTATTGGTTGCTGTTAAAACCAGGAGAATAAATAGTCAATAGCAACATCTCTCTAATTAGACTCACTCTTGCAGGAGACTTCCCTCTGAGGAAGCCCAGTTGCTTCCTGACTTGATAACAGCTCTTTATCTGGCTAAACTTTTCTGTTTTGAAGACATGAGACGAGTTAGGTTAGGATTAACTCAAATAAGTGTATTTCCTTTCAGAAGTTTTAACAACCAGAAAGATTTCTCAGGTCTGGAGAAAGACCTGTGCTATGCAAAGCTACCCCAGGATTGTTAGCAGTCCAACATCTACAGTATCTGAACAAGAGTGTGGATACACTTGAGAAACAGCTGATGTTCAAGCCCCTACAGCTACTGCTCCAAGAATGGTCTCCCCTGTCCTGCCCACACAGCTCTGTCATTGTCTGATGGGTTTTGAGCTGGCTCCTACTACATATCTTTACCACAGTAAAATAAATACTCTTCAATATGCCAGCCTCCTGCTGGATCATGAAGGCACCTGACAGATCATCTTGTCAAAGCTACAAGTGAATTGAAGGGATTTTTCTTCACTTAAGCATGTTACAGGGCAGGCTGGGTCTGCCTTCCCTCGAGGCCGGAGGGGTGCTGAGGTATAGCTGAAACATGAACACAAGCAATAGATGGGCAAGCTGGGACAGAAAGGACAAAAACTGGAGTCAGAGGGATGGAAGCAGTGGTGCTGATGGGAAAAGGCAAACTTCTGAAATAGAAGGGAAACTGATAGCACCCTGACAGAGATGAAACTGCATCAAGATAGAAGTGACACTCAAAGTCCATACAATTCTTTATGCAAGCTGCAGTTAAAATTGTTGTAGGGCTGTAAAGCCTCTCTTCTTTCACCTTTTCTGTTCACTACTGCAGTTTGAACAACTTCAGTGTGAGAGAGGAGCATAGCCTGGCAGGCTTCATAGCAGGACCAGAATCATCTACTTCAATATCCTTAAAAAGGGCAGGTGGACATTCAAATTGAAAGCAGGATACTAAACAAGGTTTTCACTGGTGCCTAAGAATGACAGATGAGAGTAGCCTAGAAAGACTTTGCTTAATAATTCCCCTTGATACAATTTTCACAAATCATTACACATTTTTACAAAAGAGTCAGCAGTTTTAAAAGAACCCCACTGGTCTTTCATCACTGTCGATAACCCACATCTTACAAACAGTATTTTCCTTTGTATTCTAAATGCACATATTAACCAGCAAGTGGTCCTGTAGAAATTGAAATGACCCCTTAAAGACCCTTTGTCTCTGCAACAAAACCCAGCATTTTTCTGGGAAATCTGTCCAAGTTAAGAGAATCATGGACTTAACAGTGCAGAAAAAAACCCCAAACCTTTACTTGGAAACCAGTTTTAAAATAATTTAATGTTTGCAAGCCTGTAAGAGATGTGGTAAGTTTTTTTCCAGGCCTGGGGTGATCTGACCCCTTGATCTTTCAGGTATCTCCTATTAAGAACCTAAATTACATTAGCTGTTAAAACATAAGGGCTTTTTTTCTGTCTATTCCTATAAATTGAATTTGCTCTATTGCTGTTAAAGCACAAGTAACTATGTTAGTAAAAAGTAGAGACAGAACTAGGAGTTGTACCAATCACAGGAGGAAGATCAGGGAAAAAAAGCACCTAGGGGACAAAAATCATATCATGCTGATATCATGTCCAAAGGACGTAGTTGAAACTGTATTGATGGAATAAATTTAAAAGAGCCTGGAAAGTTTATTTGAATAGTATAGTAACAACAGTGCTCAGGGGATGAAGTAGGTGATTCCAGGTCATAATTTCATTGGCATAAATTTCTATAACTCGGTTCTACTGGTTTTTTTGCTTACAACACAATTTTAACTTAAACCGGGTCTGCATGTTGCATGTCATGTATGTACTGCAACTTAAGTGAATGGCAAGTAACAGTGCATAAAGAAAAAATGGCAGCCCTAGTAACTTTAATATTTACAAGGAGACTTAACAAAGAAGTCCAACAGCCATATCATTCCACAATAGAAAGCGTACACCAATCCCCTTCTGCCTAATATCATGGGAAATGGCAATGCTTTTCAACACTTCCGTGGGACAATATTGGAAATACACACACAGGGCTGTTGTTACATTCTCCTCAGAAGAGCATGCAGAAATGAAACGTGGGCTTGAGTAGAAAAGAGAGGAAAAAGTTTTTCTGGCAGTTAACTTTGTTTTGCAGAAGATATTCTGAAAAGAGGACAGAAATGAACAGGAAGTGCACCTGAAGGAGGGTAAATTCTCAAGGGCAGCAAAGCATTGTCATCACAGTTATGCTGGAAAATAATTAGAAAACTAAGGAAGAATTTAAAGCTATAGATCAGCTGCATATACTTCTACTCTGGACTATTAAATTTTACTAAATATCCTTGTTCCTGTTTCCCTTCCTGCAGCTGCTACTGCACCTGTCATTGCAATGAATTTTGCCTGGTTGAAAACAGAGAGGAAGAGCATCCCCTCATCCTCCCAAAATCTCCAATGTTTTGCTTTCATGCTTGGATCAGCAAAATTTGATTTTGCCCATACTGCTGAGAACCCTTGGACCAGTTCTGAGGGAACATGAGTAGCCCTGCAAATGTGTTTTTTTGAATTATGTTCATGGTTCCCATTCTTGAGCATGTAGGAGACTGAGAAGATAGAAAGGAAATTAACCCCTACCAACTTGTCATGCCTGTTTTAGATTTTGCCATAGCTTTAGGGCAATAATACTTTCCAGTCCTCTCCTGCCACGTTCTCCTCAGGGAGCTACTCAAGTCTCAGACCTCTGTAGGACTCTTGGAAGAGGAGGAAGGTAGTTTTCATTGGACTAGAAATAGCTTGCTTCAGGCTCTGTAGGAAGAATAATTTTATTTTTCACATTTGCTGTGAGCAAATCAGTCACCAGCTAATCACCACACAGCATATTGACATCCATTTCTGACCAAAAGCATAGCAAGAGAAACATAATAAAAGCCAATAAGAAATCTAGTTTATTGCTAGTTTTCTGGTCGTAACTCAAAGCCACCTAAGGCACCAGTGAGCACAGACACAAATTCCAATACATTTATTCTGATATTTCTCTTCTTCCAATATTCATTTGACACTTGAATAGGTTTTTTTAAAAATAGCATAATGTTTTTGTTTCCTCAGCGTTTTGATTCTGAAACAGAGCAGCATGCACAGTTTTCTCAAGTAAGAGAAGCAGAGACTTGTTTATCTGCAATAGCTATCTGGTGATGAATGAACACATATCACATTTAACACTAGTGCATAAGGTTCCTTTGAAAATTTGTGGTGCAAGATTTAGCTAATTGAAACATAGCAATCTATGGAACTGCCTTATTCCTGAGGCATCAGTCACAATGACATATTGGGGTCACCCTACAAGCATGTAGTGAAGAAGTGACATGAACAGAGCTGGAACTGAAAGCTTCCTCCTGTTAAGAGGAGAGAATTGTTCAGTGATCCCATTCCTGGAGATGGTCATCAAGTTGAAAGATCATAACTCTCACAGCTGCTACAGTTTCTGAATTCCTGAGAAGTGGATTAAACTCTTCTTTCTCAATGACGCAGGGAAAATGAGAAGCTAATTGTCACCCCTTGCTGCAGCAGTCCCTTTTGGCACTCACAGTGACAGTTTTTCTACTCCATTTTCCATTTTGCTGTAGCAAAGTTTCAGCAGATAGCACATGCCATAAAAACTCCTGTCATTGCAGTCCATTGTTTCTACATTTTTTGTTTAAAGAACTAAAATGTGAAACTGAGATACAGGAAGATTTCAGACACAAATGTGGTTTTTCTGATGTGCTTTATCATTAGAATACCTTTTGTCTATGTGTACAGGAAATCCTTCAGGCTCAGAGAAAAGAGAGTAATTTAGTAAAATACAAAATTATGTAGGTGTCACAAGCCTTACAGATATTAAGCCATTACAATGAGGAAATACTTAAATAGGAGAGGAAAAAAACCCTCAGAAATTATCTAATTCAATCTTATTGCCTTGCACAATGAATTAGACTCAATTTTCTTCCAGTGTCACATCTTAATTGTAAATTGTAAATTGTAAAATAGAACACTCAGTTTTAGGTCAATTAGTATATTGAAAAGCTGCAAAGTATCCTTCCATAGTGTATTTTATAGCAATTAATCTAATAATTGCCAAAGGACACACACACTGATGAAAACTGATTTAATCACACACCATTTTATATGTAGAGTAGGTGGGGGAATTTTCATTTTTGCATATAATTTCCAAGTTACTTCAATGTCTGCACAAAACCTGTGCTCAGACTTGTGTGAGAGTTATAACACAAACAGAAATCCAGGGCTTTGTTGGTGACCATGGTGCAGTCAGGAAAGCTCCCCTCCAGTTTCAGCAATCTGGTCACTCCTCCTTTCTTTTCACTGTATGATGCTAATAAGTTCATGTGCTACATAACACAAGAGAAACCTCAAGATGACATCTAATGTCCTTACTCGTCCCTGAGCCAGATCAATTATAGCTATATAATTACTGGAATATATTAGCTAATTTGGTTTTAAAAACCTCAAATGGCAAATATCGATGATACTTCTTTACAAACTAACCTGTTCTAGTACTCAGTTGTCCCTACCATCAGGATGCTCCTTCTTAATTTTGAACTCAGAAACCTCCTTGACTGTCTTTTTGGTTGTTTGTTTTCTTTGGTTGGTTGACTGGTTTTTGGTTTTTTAGGGGGGTTTTGGGAGGGTTTTTTTGTTGTCCTATCCACTGTCCACTCTGAGTATAGGGAATTCCCAATATGAATAAGGGACTGTACTTCATTTTTTGAAGAAGCTTTGTACTTATTTCAAGATTTCACTGTTAGGGTGGTCAGGCATTGGAATAGGTTGCCCAGGGAGGTCGTGTAGTCACCATCCCTGAAAGTATTTAGGAGGTGTATGGAGCCGGTGCTGTAAGATATAGTTTAAGGTTTAGGGGTTACAGTGGAGTACCAGGTTAACAGTTGGACTTGGTGATCTTAAAGGTCTTTTCCAACTTTGTTGATTCTATGATTCCATTCTAAGATCATCATGGTGCCACTTTTCAGTTTTATTTTCCCTAAATAAATTATTTCACTGTTTTCTGGTAAGTCATGCGTTTAAGATTTCTAACTATTCTCAGGCCTCCACTGATTTGCCTCCAGGTTGATTACATCTTTCTTGAAAGGAAATATCCAGTGGTGGACATGAAACTTAACATGAAGCCCTGAGGCATTTCCAATGCTACATAAAGAGCAAGGTAATCTCTTTAATCCCTGTGTAGTAAATCCCTTCCTGCCCCTTAGTAGCTTTAAACTGACATACCTTTGCTCAATCACATAGAGCAGGTAACACCTATTGGAATAAAAACTATCATTTGAACAATTATGGAGGGAAGTCCTAAGCCTTTTTATGCTGCAACATAGACATACAAGACAAGTTACAAGACTTGGCCAGTGTTGCAGATGTAAATTGAAGATGAGAGCAAAACTCCGACTGAGAATATCACAAAGCATAGTAGAACTGATGTGTTCAAACTCAGATGCAACATTTCCTACTAAGATGTGATGCAGTGCAACAGAAAGCAATCAGGAACATTCTAAAACAATCCGACAACCAAACACAGCTTCAAAATCTCAGCTTGACTGTAGGGAAGACAGCTGCAATTCAAGGTCTCTCAAGCTGTGACTTTCTATTCTACTCATTTTGCTGATGAAAGAGGGAATGTTGTCATTATAACACTCAGTTCCTGCTACCAGACCCAAATCAAACAACAATGAAAATATCTACCCCACAGACAAGGCAGGATTCACATCAGTTCACAAGAATTAAAGTTTGTTCAGATACCCCTCCAAAATGGTGAAAAAGAACACCTCAGCTGAGGAAGCATCATACAATAGATTTCTGTCTTTGTGAACTAGTAAAAAAATTCATTTACAAGCTGAGTGCTGTGAAAACATCTGTATATCTCATAGTGTGTGTCAAAGATGACAGCTTATTTCCCCCCCTTAGAATGATTAATACCATGTTCAGTTAATACAAAGCAGGAAACCTCTCCCGGATTTAGGTACCTCACTGTCAAAAATATTTGCCAAGTCTTTCAGTTTCTTCAAGGAGAAAGTAAATATATGGTTTCCTGGTAGCAGGGTTGGAGAAAAACATTTTGAAAAAAGTGACTTTGTCACCTTGTGGCTGGTAGCTAACCATTGCCACTCCTCCTTCTCTCACCTGTGCTTTGATCTTGGGGGCAATCTGCATACAAGATGGGAATGAGTGTGGTTAACAGACTTTCTGAACAAAGAATAAGAAAAACCAACTTCTTCCCTTCTGCTCTATACCTGGCTTTGCAACATAAACTAGCATGCTGTTCATCCCAGATCAAAATGTTTCACAGGGATGTCTCTAACTGAAGAAAAAAACATTCAGGAGGATAAGAAAAATCATTTGAACTACATGGTTTCAAGCATCATATGCCCTTTATTGAAGTCAGAAGGAATTCTGTCTGAAGAAATCAGAGTGGGGAAGGAGAAAGTTCGGCACAATCAAAAACTGTAAGACCCTGGATTTGAAATAATTTGATAAAGGATTAATACAAATGTTTCATTCTGGGGAATATCTGATGAGTATCTGATGTGATTACTGAAAGCATTAGTCATACTTTATTACTATATTAGCTCTATTATTCATCATATTACTGTTTATTTTCTTAGCAGACAGGTCCAAACCCCAAGAAGTTTTCATAATGGCTAAACAAACAAGGGAGACACTACAGACATGGGGATGCTATCCTACCCAACTGCAGTAAGAAGGGAATATCTGATGAGTATCTGATGTGATTACTGAAAGCATTAGTCATACTTTATTACTATATTAGCTCTATTATTCATCATATTACTGTTTATTTTCTTAGCAGACAGGTCCAAACCCCAAGAAGTTTTCATAATGGCTAAACAAACAAGGGAGACACTACAGACATGGGGATGCTATCCTACCCAACTGCAGTAAGAAATACTCCAGTGC
>NW_008652119.1:0-1019 GCF_000695815.1 Acanthisitta chloris | reverse complement strand
TCTTCTGCCTGGTCTAGCAGCTTCCTGAAGGAGAAGCTATGTACTTCGTTCTACTCTCTTCCTGACTCCATCAAAACACCACCAAAAGTGATCACAAGTTCCCTATAATCCACCATGGGAGCAAAAACTCATCAGGCATCGCTATGACTGTCCTGGGAATAAATATAGCTGGTAGAGACACACCAAAGCTGGGTCATTTATTCTGAAACATGGGACAAAAGTCAGAGAGAAGTGTAGTTGTATTAGTGCATCACAGTTTCATTAATGTTGGTATAACATACATTCAGAACTGTGTTAACCCTGTAGTTTTAATTCAAACCTCTCCACAATCACAAACACTTAAAACAATATTGTATTATTTTCTTTGGACAATACATATGTGAGGTTTTATTTCATTTATCTTTGGTTTAAAGGTGAACATGGCAGCTAACAGTTGGACTCAATGATCTTAGATGTCTTCTCCAACCTAAACAAGTCTATGATTCGTCCAGTTCTACTTCTGACACTTTGCTCTTTGCATATCAATTGATTGATGATATTTGAATCCTGATTACACTCAAGCAAACAAAAGAGATCAGACTATTGAGAGTTACTGTTCATTTCCTCAGTAAGCTCCAGATTGACTGAATAATGTTAGAAACATTACCTTAAGTAATTTATCCTGTTCTGGTCCACTCAGTGGGATGTTCCAGAAGCGCTTATGTGGAGGACCAGACATGAGCATATTCTGTTTCAAACATTCTGACTGCGATGACAGGTAAGATGTGGTCAGAGCAGAAGGCCCTGCAGAGGTGGGGCAGCACTCTTTTTGAGCCAACTTCCTGCTCCACCTGGAGACTTCTGCTTAGACACCTCCTACTCCCCCCTCCTCCATTCATTTTCTGGAGGAGGGCTCAAAGGGCTGCTTTGCACATGTGAATAGAATGGCACAAAAAAACCCCTAGTTTACATAAGAGACTGCACCACATTACCTATAAAAGGGCACGTGGATCAGGCTCCCTCTCTCTCCCCCTCCCCCT
>NW_008652118.1:0-45096 GCF_000695815.1 Acanthisitta chloris | reverse complement strand
CACATACATAAAACTAGTTTCACATGGTCTGAAAGTATTCCCTTACAAATGGCTTCCAGATGGTCAGTTCTTCTGTATGGGGGGGAAAAAAAAATCCAAACAAACAAAACTCACCAACCAACCTACCAACCAAAACCCACTCATAAAGGGGCAGCATGAAGGGAGAGTGAGATAAAATAAAGACAGCAAAACATCTGGCTGAGATCCACCTCTGACTGCAGGACTGTTGTGACTTCTGAGAGGGCAGGGGCAGTTTTTAATTGCCTACCAAAAAAAGTTAACATCTGGGGCTACTTTAGATGGTTCTCAGACACTTGGACACAAAGCTGCATACCCAGAACAGCACAGGTCTTCATTAGCTCCCGTGCCTTATCCATGTACCCTTGAATACCTCAGGTATCCCAGGACATCTAAAAAAGGCATTAGCTGTCCCTAGTCATGCAATAGAGGACCACTCCAGATATTCTGTCCTGGCTATTGAATCACCTCTTAGTTTGCAGAATTATTCAAGCTGTTTCAATTCCTCTGCCCAAATACTAATCTGTCTCAAGACAAGATACTCCTGAGTGTCATTGTTTCTTTCAAATAAGTAGAATAAACTCCTTTTATAACTGCAGCAATCTGTCTCAACTCTGTAAGAGAAAAAAATGACCAGTATCTTAGTGCACATCTGCTTCTAAAAAGCAGCAACAAGACTGAGTCAGACTGAAGAGTGGGTTTATGAAACAGAGCAGAGTGATTGTAGTAGAGGCTAAGAAAAGACAACATACTGGATGCAAAATAATACACTAAGATATGCATTATGTAAGTTCTTTTATTCCTATTCAGTTTATTCCAATTCTATTTTAGCAGTATTTCCATATGTGTAACCACCCTGAAACCTAAGCAACAAAATGTGAACAAATCCATACAAGAAAAAGTTATAAGTTTTTATTGACTCCAATGCTGATTTGAATATAATGAGATGCTTCTCAGAAGAAAACAAAAGTCTAAGAAAAATACTAAGTAAAGGAGGGAACAGACAAATGAGAGCAACACTTCTGACAGATCAGCACTATGATTTCCTAACTGTGGCTAAAACCATATCAAAACAATAGAATGGAAAACTATGGTTAATTTGAGAAATGTATGGTTGAGTTACAACTCCACAGGGATCTACCTTTGCATTGAATTCCACTGCAGCTCTAGATTACATTTCTGCTGCTTGAGAACAAGAAAGGCAGAATAAACTCAGACAACACTATCTGTTTTGCAAGTCACTCCAAGTCAAGCCCTTTGTTCCGCTCAACCGAGCAATGGACAGGCTATCACTGCTCTCTGACAGCACTTCCCCAGGCTGGTCTAATAATTAAAAATAAATCCAACTGTACCATGGCAGTATTTACACAACATTAGTCACTGGGGAAGCTTTAGTGACTGTCTTCTTTCCTTTTAATAGTACATTTTAAAATGCATGCTTGTGGCTTTGTGGAATCCCATCAAGAAGGGGAAAAAATGTAATTAAGACATTTCAGGAAACACTTACTTGCAGAGCCATCCAGAATACAGTGCTGGCAAATCAGTAGCACTAGAGATGTATTTGGAGGCCAAGAAATCTTAGCTGGCTCCAAATTTGGAGGTACTAAACTTAGAGAGGGAGCAGTGGGGGGTTTTTGTTGTGTCCTCGGGGCATAGTCTCTCCTCCAAACTTTTCTATGACATTCATTTTCACCAGTCCTTGACTATCTACCAATGCCTGAGATCCATCACCTACAAAGTAGGACTCATAAAGCCTAGAGGGAGATTTAATGGTACTTTATGCAGCATTAAACAAGGCAGTTAAAAAAAAAAATTGATATGAGATTGAAGCAATCCTTATTTCATAATATCTGTTCCCCAATGGTTCCTTAGCTGGTTTTTGGTCATACTTTTTTATTCCTGCTCATAACAAAGGGCAAAACAATATTTTGAGAGAGTCTAGAGGTCACATGAAAAATGGCACTTCCGAGTTGGCTTTTTTTTTTCCTGAGACCCTTTATCTTCATTTTTATTCTGCATGTCAAGAATAAGCACACAGGAAGGTTTGGGTTGGTTTTCTTAATCCAGTGTTTCACTCTGTAATGACTTCCTTCAGGCATATTTCAGGTGTTCTAATTCATTAAAATTGAGCTATTTTCAAACCAACTCAAACAAACAGAGAACTGTGAATAGCTCAAATTTAAACATCACTCTCAACACAAACAAACCCACTGATATCAGCAAACCTAACCCACTCATTTCTTGACTTGTCTTCGGTTTGCCAATTAAGAACATAATTCATAGCTTGAGTTTTGTTCCCAGGGTTGGTCTTTAAACAAGGTTTACTTTTAAGGTTTATTATCCTTCACCCAGTTCTCTCTGCTATCCAATTTCTTTCCACTTCTATCTCAGGACAGGAGCTAAGGCGATCAGGATGATCTGGCTGCACAGGGAGGCAGCAGATTTGCCCCTTCTTTTACATTCTTGCCCTGTAGGAACATGTCACACCATTTCAGGTACTCCAGAGGGTCACCCACTGCAAATTCTTTCCTGATTACTCTTCTCTGAGCAAGCTACAACAATATAGGCACTTCTGTGGTTCTACAGATCAAGAAGACACATGGAACAACTTTCATGTCATATAATGGTGGACCTACCCAGCACCTTTTAAAATAGAAATTTCCACACCCACCAATAGATTTTAATGTAAATAAGAAGCTCACAGTCATAGTATTTGGGTATTTAAGACAGAAACATGGATGATGAAGAAAGGACAGATACACACATGGCACTTTCAAAAAAAAATTGCTGTTATTCAGGTTGATCACAGGTGAAGTGAGCAGGGGATTTGAAGTAGGAAAATGAACTGTAATGAGGAACAGAGTTCCTTACACACTTTGTTCAGGTGAATCAATGGTACAAAAGGATCCATGTATTTCTGTGGGTCCAGCATCAACTGGTCAAATATGTCAACTGTCTCAGACTATTTTACATAGGGCAAACATCTACCAGGAGGACATCATCAGCCATGTCTCCTTCCAATCCAGTCACAGCCCAGGTAAATTGCCACAGCTGAACAGCTGTAACAGCATTAATCAGTCCAATACTGTACATTAACTCCTCAGAGACACAAAATATTAGCTTTCCCTCTCTACCAAATAAATGTGCACTTCAAGGGTTCAGATCTCATTTCCAGCTTCAAGATTTGAACAGTTTCCAAGTTAAGAACACTCAGATAGGGAGCAGCTCTTAGAAAAGCCCTGGGTTGTTTTTGTTTTTTTTTAAAAAAAAAAGCATCTACGTCAAAACTACAACTCTATATTGTTTCAGCAGTCTCTGCTGGCTGGCAGACAGGATGACTGGTGCATGTCCACACATCAAGAGAGATGTTAACCACTGGACAAAGTCCACATGGCAGCAGTAAGAATAAACAGAAGGATGGGGGGAACCCCAAACCAACAATCAATCATGATAGTTTAGTCTAAAAATAAGATGACTAATGAAGAGACAGAACATGAAAACAGTCTTCAATTACTCAAAAGGCTGCTGCCAAGAATAAGAAAGTAATGTTTGCTAGAGATTATTAGCAAATGATAGACCCAACATCTAAGAACGATTAATATGAGATGAGATTACTAAAGAGCTCACTTGAAATTTTCCTCTGATGCAAGCCAAGCAGCATGTTGGAGCTGTTTCTGAATTGGTTTTGTTTTCCTCTGCCAGATACTCTTTGAATGTTCAGCATAGCTTAAGGGGTTTTTGTTTGGGCTTTTTGTGTTTTGTTAATTATTATTTTTAGTATTGCTTAACAACTAGGAAAGCTCTCACACTACAGTACTGAGACTGTAAGAGTCATGCAAGAAATTATGCATTGACCTTTGGGAATGTTCAGTTAAGACTACCAAAAATTCAGACATTATTTTCCCGCAGTTCAGTAAAAGCTGTATTTTATTTCCTAGTCAAAATGTCACAGAATTTATAAAACAAAGAGAGGAAGAAAAAGTATGCTCAATTTCTTTATACCTTTGACAGATTTCCACCATAATTCACATTTTATTTGTGCTCAGGACTTTCAAATTACATTTGAAGTCAAAAAACTTTAATATGGGAAGGAAGATTATCAAATGGAATACTTAAGAGAATTTATAAAGTATTGCAGATATTAGGGAAAAATCTTTATGGAAATCAGCAGGATAAGGAGATCATTTTTAAACAGATACTGTACTACATGTTTTAAAAATAATACATTAATTTGTTGAGACTATTAGGGGAAAGAATCAAACTAATTTCAAATGAATGATAATATTTATATTTAAATAAATTTACTGGATTTGCACAACTGTTTACTGAATGAAAGCAGGCTATGATAAGAAGATCTGGGTGGGGAATCACAGAATGGTTGAGGTTGGCAGGGACATCCAGATATCCTCCCACCCAACCCCTCTGCTCACAGCAGGGTTACCCACAGCAGGTTGCTCTGGGTTGTGTCCAGCTTTTGGGCATCTCCCTGACTGGTGGTTTCTCAAGCTATCTGAGGTACCTGTGTCCAGTTTTCATCCACCCAAACATTTCAAACCACCCCAACAAAAATTATTTCTAATGTATGAATAGATATTCCTGCATTTCCTTTTGTGCCTGTTGCCTCTTGCCCTATTGCTGAGCAGTCTGACTCTACTTTCTTCAGCCCCATCTGACATTTATGCACACAGATTACATCCTACTGATCCCACTCTTTCAGGCAATTTCTACTTAGAGAGGATATATAAATTCCTGCTTTCAAGAGGGATGTTATGGAAATCAATTCTAGACAATGCATGAGGTCAGGGCCTGCACTTAGCCTGTTCTACCTGTGCTAAAGACTCAAAGTATGAGTGGCATGCAAAATAAAAATAGAGTCCTTTTAGGTCCCAAATAGGAGAAAAATACAACTGGTACAAATCCTCGGTTTGCTCAGGCTGACAGGCATAGTTGCACACCACAAAATGTACAAGCTGGTAACCAGGTGTGGGTGTGAACATGATACACTGGAAATGTGCTGTAGATGAGCACAGGGGAACACAGGACATTTAGTAAGGACATTTCTGCTAACCTCAAATGCCTGTTTTACTGCAATTAGTGGCAAAATTCCCAATAACATCACTTGAGACAAAAATTTGGACTTAAGCCACGAAGTTGGGCATAATGAACAGTATGAGGGAAAGTTCAGATGTTGTTAAGAGTCTGGACTTCAGAGTAATGTCCTACTGTTTTTATATCTCTGGTCCAAAGGAATCAGCTCTGCTGAATCCACTGAAATGTGGCCTGGTAGCCACGTCCTTCCTCCCTTTTCTTTAATGATGTGACATCCATGGATTTGCCCTCCAAATATCCCATAGCCCACCTTCCTATCTTCACTGTCTAAAGACTCCTCCCCTCTGCCAGCAGTACATCTGCTCCTGCAGTGTCTGTGCACGAGGGAGCAGGATTTCCTTTTGACGGGCAATGAAACTAGTGAATTCCAGTTTCATGTCTGCTAAGTCTGTCTGGAGTACACATCCAGCCCACTCTGTCAGGGCAATGCATTTGACAATGAATAGGTTTCCACAAGTTTAATAAAAACTCTGTTTCTAATATCCTGAATTACCTGGAGGCACCAAGACTGATAAACTGAGTTTAGGTTGTGATTATGAGACTCTGTCTCGATTTGCCAACATACTCTGCCTGTGGTCAGGTTGTTAATTTGTAAGTTAGAGCAACCCCAAAAAAACTTGTCGTTATACTTGGAGTCAGAAAACTGAGGAATGCTTGGAAAATACTTTCATGATGTTATTTTAAGGCTGTTATCAAAGGAAAAGCAGACAGGGTAGGTTATCTGCTTCAGACTGCAGCTCTTTGCTGCCCTCTCTAGATGCAAGGAAAAACTGAAAAATTCAGGACAATGACAATGGAATTACAATTCCTTTCTAACCTCTACACCCTGGTTTATTCACTAAACGACACGCAGTACTGCAATGTTTTCAGTATTCGAAATAATCCCAAGCACTGGATTTCCCCATCACATTCCCAAAAGACACATTTACTGTCTGGTTGTTTAAGACTGACACTGATAGATCTGTTTGTTATATATGTTTGATAGATCTGATACTGATAGGTCTGGTTGTTTAAGACTGATACTGATAGATCATTATATACAGATAGATCTGACACTGATAGAAAAGTGTCAGATCTCTGTATATAATGAGTTGTAGAAGGTGACAAGTCTATGAACAAATCCAAACTTTTAATCTTCTCCCTTAGTTTTGTTCTACTGCTCTCAGCACTTCAGTATTAATATGTGTATTTTGGAAAAGGCAAAGGAAAAAGAGGAGGTCACAGGAAATAAAGAACAGTTGTAAATTTTGCCTGAAAATATTCCTCTCCATACACGTTCTTCTCCTTTACACTTTAATCCTGGTGCTGACAGTGACTCCCTTCATTGCCTTGGGCAAATGAAATACTTACTCTATCATTGGGGTGTTGTGGAATTATCATTTGCAAGGCATTTCGAAGCTGGAAAGTACTAAGTGTTATTACAGATGAAAGGCCTGCTGAAACAAATATGCAAAACTGCTCTTATCTTAAGGCAGAAGTCTGAAATCCTGGAGGAATAAGCTTTTCATTGCAACTGTTCTTAGCTCTGTGGAAAATGCCAAGGAAACAACCCCTTTTCCACAACTCAAACTGGATGCAAATAACTACTGAAGGAATAAAACAGTGACTTATAACACTTTTTTCCTTTTTTTTTTTAGTAAATTACACTCAGTTTCTCAACATAAAACACCAAACCCAAACATCTCCCATACTTCTAAGTACACCTGCCATAGCCAGTACTGCCATAGTAAGTATCAGTGAGTATTTAATTGCATCACAGAGAATTTACTACTGACATGTAGAGCTAGCTACCAACAAAGTGGACACAGAATAACTATGGTAACTTTCTGTTGGACTGTTTGCTCAAGCAAATCCTCTGGTCAAGAACCAGTATTATATGACAGACAGCAAATTCTTCTGATTTCCAGCTTTTACAAGTCATGGTCAAGTCTTATCACCAACAGTCAAAATTGTGACTCTTTTGGATTATGCACTGTGTGAATGACACAATCTTAAAAATTAGAGTTAAAGTAAACTGATTCACCTGCCTAAAGTCAACGGTATAATTTGGAAAATGTGAATTCCTTCCTCAATAAAGGCAATAAGAGTGGTAGGAATACACAAATAACTGAGATAGTAACAGGTAGTTAGATGTTTGTCTTCAGTATTTGAGCTCTTCCTATTTTTAAAGTAGAACATAACAAGGTGATCATCTCAGCTTTGCTCCCACCTCTGCTGCCATTACACATCTGACTTCATTTCCTGGGCTGTCAAACCTAAGTAAATCCCCAAAGGAGGGATTATTTTACCAATGATTGGCAGAAAGTTTCATCCCTTTTTTGCCTCGGACATTAAAACTTTCCTCCTCTTACAGCTTGGTTCCACATACATGAAGAAGGTAAAGAATCCTGTGGTCAAGGACTTTATTTCACGACATTGAAACTGCCTGAGTCTTTTATTTAAGGCTGAAAATATTGCCAATAGAGCAAATTTCAGTCATAGGAAACAGTTTTTCTAATACAGAGAAGGCTATTGGGCTAAATATTATCCATCAACTATTTTACTTGTACAGATTCAGTTTGGTGGCACTGACAAATAAAACAGAGTTTGGGCATGCTCTTACCCAGTCAGATGGATGTTCTTCTAACAATGTTCTTAATGCTAATTAACTGCTTTCTGGATGGGTCACCCACTGTATCCCAGTTAACACTGAATAACCCATGCCCAGACAAAGTAGAAAGAAGAAGGAACTGTCTGAATGCAGGGCATGTGCACTCTGAGGGTGGTGAGAACAAATGGCCATTAAATCTATTTCTGGAACCATAGGGATTTTTCAAGAAAACATCAAACTCTTGTAGCCTTCTGCACAGCACCAGGAAAACAGTCTCATAACCACAAAGTGCAGCAAACACATGGAGCACCAGAATTTTTCATAGGGCTCGTGTGTCCTTAGTGTGATAGGCAATGTTGGCAGAAACCTCTTTGAATGCAAGGCCATTTGAAGAACAGAGTTAAACATCTTGTCACACAGATGTTAGCCTTGTTTAGTCTTATGCTGAACAGTGGGGATGATCTTGAGAAAAGGTGACTTACAACTTGATGCTTGGATCTTCCTTTGGTGTCTGAAGGACAGAATATCTATCCTGCTATGATGTGTGCTCTTAAAGCTTAATCCAGTGCACAAGACTGAATGCTGCAGAATGCAGAAGACTTTTCCCCAGACTGCCTTTGCTCTCAACTGTGTTGCTCTGGCAGTTGTACAGGGAAGCACAAAGAGCTTTCTGCCCCTCTCACCAGTGGGCCAATTACCCACTGCACACACCACACGGCTCCGTCCTCTTTACAGACCCAGCTCACACAGAGCACTGACACAATCCCTCTATTATAAATATTTTAAGAGGATAAATTTACACATTAAATGTATAAAAGATACCTTATAAAAGACTTTTTTTTTAAAGAAACATTCTTGCTACCACTGAGACAGGGGAGCTGTAGTGCTAATTAACATGATTCACTCACTGCTGTCTACAAGATTAAAATATCAAACACTTCTGCCAAAGGCTTAAGAGAGACTCAGTGCACAATAGTTTTTCTAAACTTCTGGAATACCACTGAACAAGTATATAAGCTTGAAAGACAACTACAATTAGAGTTTTCTAAAACTACATCTTATTAACATCACATTGTTGTATGATGCCTCATGCTCATTGCCTTTCTACAAAAAAAACCCAAAAAACACTGTGAGAAATGGGTAGAGCCTTTTAAAACAGACTTCTCCCTACCTGCAAAATGAGCTGTACCAGCCTATGGGATGTTTTTCAGTACTGGGTTCTGAAACCAATGCAGGGGTACTTATATTATCGTTATGAAACTGCACAGTCACAGAGGCACACAAATCTCATTTGTAAAATTCTTGTGGGAACCAGATAAACTAGTCTGAGTTGAAAATGAAGCCTTTCAGACGTTCTTTTCCTATTAATTTCAAGCTTTTCCAAGACTGATTACTCAAACAAGAAAAGGAAATGGAAGAGTGGTTTCCCTTGCTTTAATTCTATAATGTTTTCAGGGGTAAAAAGTCAATTTCTACTGCAATTTTTTAATACTTTCTTAAGAGAAGAATAATATTAGTATTAATAAAAGGCTCCCTCTGAAAAAAACATCAAAACCAACAATAAAATAAACTCTCAGAAAAGACAGTGTTTAGATCCTCAGTATATGACTAGCACAACCTTATGAGTTAAGATTAAACAGGACACTTTGAAAGTCCATATCATAGTGATAAAATATGCTTAGCTCTATCTGTAGTGATCTGGTGAATAAAGATTACTAACTGTTAATGTAAAGTTTAATAGACCTCTTGAAATACCTGGAAATTTCAACCCTCAGATACCAGTTAGTCAGGGATGGAGATAACAAAAAAATAATGCTATATTTACCTCTCTGGTGGCACTTCTCCACTCGCTGTAATGCAGCCACACCAGGCTGTGCTCACAGAGGCTGTTACACTACAACTCCCCTGCTCTGCAGTCATTCTTATTCCAAACTTGTTTCCAGAAAGCTCCAGAAAGGCAGACAGTGCCCACAGCCATGGCTGGAGATGTAGTTACCACCTTTCCCTCAGGGGTAGGATTCCCACAGCAGAGGCAGCCAGCCTAGCATGAAGTTGGTCAATTTTTGCTCCTGATCCTCATGTCAATCTGGATCTAAGTTCTGGGACTTTCAGAATTGTTCTCTGCCTTATTCAAAGCTGTCCCTACTCTTGCTGCCTGACTCCACTTGCAGCAATCATGCTTTGTTTGTCTGACCCTTGGTTATGCCTCACCTCACCTTCAGCAAATCTTTCTGATCCCTGCTACTCATTATCCTGGCTACGTGCCCAAAGCCTAAACCTTAGGTTTGACTGTAAGTAGTCACATCATTAGAGTTTCACTGGCTGAGAGTACTTGGCCAGAGAAACCTCCAGTATATAGCAAGAGCACTAATAATGACAGTCTATAAAGAATTTTGATACAGTTAAATCCAGCTTGATGCAGTGGGATATTTTTTACTTAGTAAGCACTAGCAAAGTTCTGATTGCTAGGAAAGCCAAGAAATATGAAACATTTTCTCTAGAAATGGACTTTCTGCAAGAAGTGCTGGCTTTAAAGGAACTGACCTTTGAAATGTTCCTTCTCAACAGAAGTTTCAGTAGAGAATAGCCAGAACAGCAGTTTCCTCTTTTTGAAAAAGAATGCCCTGCTTGTTTTAGGACTACATGACAATGGGATAGTTTTAGATCTGAAGAAATCCCAATGGCTTAGAAATATCCTGGTCTTTCTGTCAGCTATAAAAGACAAAATATGAAAAATTCTCTCCTTTTTGTGCATGTGCCATATAATTCACTCAGAGGGACATAGCATTCCCCAAGCATTTCCTAAACCTTATTATTCGCCCTTACAGTGCTCTTTCTTATGTTTCCCTGGAGAGAATTAAATAAGAAAATCACAAACTATTTTGGACCTCATTCTCTGAGATTTTGAGCCTAATGTAGCCACTGAAGCCTATTTCTTACATCTGCTCCCACTGGTGTGAACGATTACAGGAGGTTCACATGGAGAATCATCCTGCTCCTACAGACTGTCCTATAACCCATCCATCCATACACTGTCATGGTGCAAACCAAGTTTCTTAAGACATTTATTTCCTTGAACTATCCTCTCCAGACAGGGAAGTCATTAAGATCTGAAATTCCAGTGCAATTCTAAGCAGCAAAAGCCTATAGAAGCTTATAAAAGTTAATTTCTAAAGCAACGATTCATTTTAAAAGTAATTCCAAACCTAGAAAGTGCACACTGAGCATCACTTTACCTACTGCATGCACTCCAAAGGGCTATGCTAATTTTATAGAGCTAAGCATAGGCCCTCTCTCTGACAAAGCAGAGAAAATAAATCTCCATTGCTGTCTCCACTTCTCAAAGACCAAAAGAAAGGATTTATAAAAACTGTGGTTTGCTGGTTGTGGTGGTGGAGTGTCAGTTGATGCAGAACTTAGTACTTGATCTAGCACCTTAACACTTGCATTTGCCAGGCCAGGTGGGTTTAGGCTAAAAATTGTTCCAAGATATTACTGTTACTACAAAAGCAAATAAAATCATGCACCTGTGTACAAATATCAGAACGGTGATGTAAATTATGATAATCAGAGAATCACAGAATAGTTTGGGTTGGAAGGACCTTAATGATCATCTAGTTCCAACCTCCCTGCAATGGGCAGGGACCCCTTCTACTCCACCAGTTGTTCAAAGCTCCATCCAACCTGGCCTTGAACATTTTCATGGATGAGGTACCCACAGCTGCTCTGGGCACCCTGTTCCAGTATCTCACCACCATTCACAGGGAAGAATTTCTTCCTAATGTCTAAGATAAACCTTGACCTTTTGGCCACACTTCTTTTGATGCAGCCCAGGATACAATTGGCTTTCTGGGCTGCCAGTGCACACTGCCAGGTCACTCTGAGCTTCTCATCAACCCAGAACACACTTAAAAAGTGATTAGAACAAATGCTCAGAAAATAGCATTATGGCATTGATGATCTATTGAGGAAATCAATAGAATATTTTGCACAGTTAAATATCTACTCCAATTTAAATTTTATGTTGCAGCTTCAAAACCAATTAGGCTACGTTACAGTCTGATGATTTGCCAAATTATCCTTTCTAAAACAAAAGAAGTTTTTGACTAACAGAGGCAAGAGAAAACTGCAACTGTGTCATTTATTTTCATTTTTATAGTGCAATATATCTAAGTAAAACCATTTAAGCACAGACATGAGAAGCCCCTACCAAATCACCATTTCACTGTACTGGCTTTTCCACTGACTTACCTGAGACTGAAAAGTAACTTAATGGGTGTATGTGAGAGTGGTAAGTAATACATATGTGTGCTCAAGTTTTTTGTCAACCTGCTACAAAACTCCCTAAATTAAACCAAACATAAGCTCATAATTCCCAAGGGAGGAAAACAGCAGTGCCAGAACATCAGCATATAGAAGGAATAAGCCAATAGAGGTCAGCAGTACATAACAGAAATATCTCTTTAACAGCTACAACTACACTTACCTATAGTCATAAAAAATGTTCAACTGATATTTGGTGGGAATTTTTCTGCCAAAAATGGAGCTTTTTTTTTTTTTTTCAGAACGAAAAGTATTTTCCGATTTTGAAAACCACTGGTATTTCCTCACTCACAATACACACTGCACAGCTTCAAAGTTTGGCTCATGCTCCTTTGCTAAGCTCTTATACTGTCATTCCTTGGATGTTGACCATATAGAGGTTAAATTTCTAGGTACATATCTGAGAATTTCACTGCAAGAGGGCTTAGTCTGGAATAAACAGATAGGAACTCAGACACCCCAGACTTCAACTCCTTCACTTCAGCAAAAAAGTCTTTCAACCAGAGAAATTTGGCTTTTATTTCTTTAGCAAAGATATGTATTTCTAATTATATCAGTGTCATAAATTAGATTATTTTCTAATGAAAATTAAACACATCTTTATTCTTCATCTTGACTTTTATCGGGTTCATCTGCTTCTTGCAGCTAAGGTTGTTGCATATGCACCTGAGCTGTGGCTACACAGGTTAAGAGATTCTTTTCTAAAGTTTCAAACAACTTCGAGGAAAAATATATTTTTTAAATATTCAGAGATCATCATGAACAAGAAGTCTCCTTGAATTCAACCATAATATTTATTTATGTCCTATAAATAACAAAACTGGGAAAGACAAATCCCTTTTAATGAATACCTACTTGAAAAACACTACATTCTATTTGTCCAAACCAGTGGCTGCCTGCAGTCTGGCAATCACAGATTACAGTTAACAAAAGGAGTATTAAGCCTGGCAAATAACAAAGGTAGCATGAAAAGTGACAGCTTAAAACAAAACCTTTAAAAAAGGCACAGAACTAATTACTTTTTTCAGTGGGCAAGGCTGTTAAAAACTCATTTGCCACCTGCTGTCATAGAACAAGTCTCGATCATCCTAGCAAGCAGGTAGGCAGATTTAGGACTGAAAAGAACATATTTTAACTTGATGAGGGATAAGACCACACATTGAAGGAACTGCAGAAGGAAAGTTTACTGTTTCCTCATGTGTTATATACACTTCCCTTGTATCTGTTCACGTTCTGGAAATAAAGCAGGGGATGTTTGTTTAAAAGGCAGGTATCAAGAGGTATTGTAAGACTTTTGTACTTGTATTTTTCCCCTTTTAAACAATGAATTGCTTTTGCCTTTCCTCTTTATTTAAGCTTTATGTGACTTTAAAATAATAAAATTCTACAGGTTTCAGCAGATGTCCTAACATCCCACTGGTCTGCAGAAACCATGGCTGATGTTGGCAAAGTGTCTCATGGAATTGATGGAATTTCTTCCATTAATCTTTGGGTCACAGGCTCTAGGGGGCTTTGAAATTCAAACATTTCTCCCTTTAACTTTCAGAATGCAAAGACATAGTTGGAAAGATTATGGTCATGTGGTGTGTGCATTTGTCTCATCTCCAAGCATTAAACACAGTAACAAAACAGCTCTGCAGCCTGAGACCTAAGGTCAACTACAGACCTGACAGGAGACAATGAATCAAGACCAAAGTGACAACAGGTTTGGACCATTAATGCTTTCCTCCCATTTTACATAAAATATACAGCCACAACTGAGTCCTGAAAAGGATCATTCCTAGCTTGATTCTCCCCAGCTGAGATGGCAGGACAGGCTTTACTCCTCTATGTTATGTACCTGTAACTTCACTGACCTCATGACTAATTTACTCTACCTTCAGATTAGAATCAGAACCACAGAGTACAGTCTTTCCATAAAGGAGCTGTAATGACAGTCATTTTGGAATAGATTATTAACTATGAACTGAAACCTGCAACCCTTATCCAGATGAAAACTTGCACTAACCTCAGTGATTAATTTCACTTTTAGTTTTAGCAAAGATTGCAAATTTAGGTCTTACGGTACAAAACTTTTGATATTTAAATTGTATATAAGCAAAAAAAATTTCAGCTGTGCATAAAAACATCCGTAATTTTTCATATGAGATACTTTGCTTATTAGTAGGACTCCTGGTTCTCTATACTTACAGTGTAAGCCCCACAGTCATTTAATCTCAGCTGTATTCATGTATTAATGGATTTAATGTATTCAAGTACATGAATGGGAAGTGCCAAGATGATGGATCAGACTCTGCTCAGTGGTGAAAACCAATAAAACAAGAGGTAAGAGGCAAAAACTGAGTATGAAGAAGAACTCTTTTCCTGTGCAGTCACTGAGCACTGAACAGACTGCCCAGAGAGGTTGTGGATTCTCCCTCACTGGAGGTATTCAAGAACCATCTGGACACAATCCTGAGCCATGTGCTCTAGGGTGGCCCTGCTGGAGTAGGGAGGTTGGACCAGATGACCCATTGTGGTCTCTTCCAACCTAATTGATCCTGTGATTTTGTGATTCTGTATTCATTCAAATAGGTGCTAAAAATAATTGCATTCAGTTATACCACTGAATTTCAACTACACAATTGTTCTGTAATGTTTCAAGCATATCACCCCTCATTTCTTTCAGATCTGGAGAGTGACTTCATTTGTTGGGGAGGAAAATAAAAATTTTTTTAAAATTAAAAGCTTATAACTTGCCCTGGCAGGCAGCAGAGTAAATCTCTGGGGGTTTTGTTGTTCATTGGTTTAGTTTGGTTTGTTTTCTTTCAGAAAATCTTTCACTGTCTGCTGGAAAATTTTGTCAGCAGGGAAGTGACATTAAAAATTCTTTTTCTGGAGTCTTTAGCTAATTGTTTTATTAAATATGAAAACATTATTGAGGTATTGAGTTCTTATTTATGAGGTACAGTGTCCTCAAAAGATTATTGTATATCTAAACTGTCTATAGATGAAAGTGATTTCTGACAACTCAAAAATCAAAGTTGTTGTGGGAGAAAAGCAGTTCTTTTGGCAGTTAGACTGTGGAAGATAAGTACTTGAGAATTAGAAGAATATCAGTATTTATACAAAAGATGCAGCAATACAAACTGGATTTTGACTCCCATTTACTTTTGTTAAAAAAAAAGATTTCTTCAGCATACTCTGACCTACTTTAAAGCTTTAAATGTTTATTTTGCAAGTGTCAGGGCTCCCTTCATCCTCCTTTTCTCCAAGACACATCTCAAGTGTGGCCTGTACTTGACAAAAGGAAGATTATGTGTGACCACTGTGTACTAGAACAACTGGTCTGCTCTGGAGGAAGAGACTGCTGCTGGAGAAGCAGCAGTAGCTGCAAAACAGTGTGTCTTCCCACTCCCCAACTTGCTTTTCCCATCATGGAACTCCCAAAAGAAAAAGTGCTCTCCCAAGGGAACACTTTCCTACAGAAAGATTAAACTTTGTCTCATGAGTAACCCAAAATTAAAAGACATCCTCCTTTATCCTAAAAAAGTCAGATAAAGGTATATTAAATTTGCTAGTACTGCCCAATAATTTCTTTGATCTCAAGTGCAACAGCACAGAACCTAAGCAGGAAAGACCACAGAACCAAGAGCCTGAACCAACACTAAGGACATCCTTTAATTACATCTCATAACCCACCCCACAAAAATCTAGAGTTATTTACTTCGAGGATTTACTTTTTCTAGGATTAATTTCAAAAATACATACATGCAACAAAGGCACTCAGAAGATACAGACAAAGCCATCACTATTGGGTCAGCATCTTTTATCTGACAGTGGCAATTAACCACAGGGTGAGCAGACAGCAACACTGGCATGGTGTACATTCCAGACTCTGGCAACATATTGCTTAGGGACTCTGCAAAGAAATTGCATTTAGGAGATAGTACTAAGTCTTTTTGTTTCTTTTAATGAAGCTGTCCAATCACACTGTGGCTCATTTCTACTCTTGACATATGCAACATCCCATAGCAGCAGGTTATGCAATTTAATTCTACAGAACTGAATTCTGAAGTTCTACATGAAGTACTTCATTGTTTTCTTTAACTAAATGCCTGATAATTTTAAACTGTGACTCTATACCAATTCTTATGAGTAAGTCACTTTCCTTTCTAGCCATTCATTCTTTTGTAAACCTCTACTCTATCTTACCTTAATCAATTCTTTGTTAAACAGGCAAAAAACCTCCTCCACAAATCAGGAGACACAATGGCAGTTTGGCTCTCAAAGATATTTGTGTTCTGCCTGAGAATCTCTTTTGCTCAGGGTGCTGTTATAGCTTCCTCAAACAAGAACCTCTGTCATCACTGACTGTCTTTTCCCTTCAGCTTAGACCACAGAATCAGTGGACAATATATAAACCGTTTTCATATCTCCCAAATACAGTTTTGGTTAATGCTTAATTTCACTTCTAAACAGAAGTGGAAACTGTAGTTTGCACTTTGTCGTTATTTAGACAGACACTTAGGAGCACTCTCTTCACACTAATTCTTCTTTCCATGTTAAAAGGAAGGCAGAATTATAAGGCTCTAAAATCTCCTGTACAAAATGCCCTTCTGAAGGATGTCCATTCAAGTCAACAAGAATAAGAAAAATGTTGGGGTTTATGCTTTTTTTTATTACAGAATTCTGGCTGCTACCCACTCAAAAGATGCCAAATTTATGTTAAGAAATAGGAATTGAAAAACTTCTTTCTCAAAGTTTCAGATTTCCCTTTCTCAGACTTCTGTTCTGTTTTGGGAAGAGAGAGATATTCCTGGTTTACTACAGCCAAGTGCTCTTTGAGACCTTTGTGGTTTCTCCCTGCAAGTGCAGACATCCCCCTACAGCACAGGGAGTGAGCTGTCAGCAAGGTGACAAGCAAAGGAGATGGCAAAACACATGGGAAACACTAAACTCAGAAAGATTAACTTAGGGGTTTTTTGGGAAGACTGATAGAGGACCAAAGAGTCAGGTCTTTGTACAACTGCAGATATAGTGAAATGTATCATAATGTTGTCTTAAATGTAGTATCTTGAGACCACCTCGACTACCAGAGCTAAGTTTCCAGGGAGAGGTAACATCTGTTACTAGATACAGCTGCTCAAAAGCACATGTATTACCACTAAGCTGTCCTTGATTCACAAAGGGCTCCAAGATGAACACAAACCACCTATGTCAGGAAGTCCCTCCTACATGTTCAGAGCCACAGGGATGTTATGGCAGTGACTTGCATTCCCTTCTCACCCCCCAAGCTCTTCCCAGTTCACACCTCCAGTTCTTCTAGGCTGTGCTTCTTCACTTGTCCTCAAACTCTTTTCTTTTCCAACAGTGAATAGTGAGCCTTGGAGATATTTTCTCCATTTGCTAAGTCTCCTCTGAAGGGTGTTCTTACTGGAGATCCCCTGCTCCTAACAGCCCTTCCCACGGCACTGCACACTGACTGGAAAGAACAAGTAGGAAAACCAATGTGGAAACAGAATCACAGAATCCTCAAGGTTGGAGGAGACCTCTAAGATTATTGAGTCCAACCATTAGCCTGACACTCTTCTGTAGCCCCTAAACCATATCCTCAAGGTAGTTGTAGAGAGCCATGAGGTCACCCCTGAGTGGCCTCTTCTCAAGGCTAAACAAACCCAATTCTCTCAGCCATTCCTCACACAACTTGTTTTCCAGACCTTTTAATAAAAGCCAAACAAAGTTTAGCAGGGACATAAAAACTGTTCCAAAACATATTTTCCTGGAGATGTGATACTTTTGTCTCCAGTCACAATTCTGACAGAGCTTTGTTTAAATACTTTTATGGATCACCCACAAACAAGGAGTCCTAGTCTTTACACACCAGACTTTTTTGATGTAAAAACCTGACAAAGGTAATGTTTGGGAATAATGAATTGCACAGTCTCTAAACTCCTGAGAACATTCAAGGCCAGGATGGATGGGGCTCTGAGCATCCTGATCTAGTTGAAGATGGCCCAGTTCATGGCAGGGAGGCTGAACTAGATGACGTTCAAAGGTCCCTCCAACCCAAACCATCCCGTGATTCTGTTCACAAAACACACAGTTACAAATCTGCTAAGTTTAGTAAAGCACTAGAGTGTGAGCCCAGTTCATGAGCAGAGCCACAGGGCACTGCTGGACCCGTGAACCCACTAATGCCTTACAGAGCTGAGTGTTGGGTTTGAATTGCTAAGAGAAAATGTATTTGTCTCAGGTCTCAGCAAAACATTCAGGGAGCATAGTAAATATAAGGCCTGTGAAACAGCATTTATCTCCATCCTCCTCCTCTTCTACAAATAATAAAAATCAATATTGTTTTGCTTAGAATTCTTCCTCTTCCCCTGCACTGCCACATTGTTGCTTTTCAGACACCTGCAGGAAGGTACATCCACATTTGGATTTCAGGGAATCCCATATCTCACAGGTGAATACAACCTAATGAAGCAGAAAGATCTACATAATCCTTGCTTGCAGAGCAATGTCATTTATAAGACAGAAAATTCCTATTGTAATTTTCTTCTTGACATGTTACAGTCTCACTTCAAAATTTCTTGAATTTGCAGTGGGCTTTTGATTTCACCATAACTACCTTATTTTAACTTCGACTAATTTTTTTTCATAACATTCACTCCAGAATGTCATGCTCTGTTTGAGAGGAGTAATTGGTTCATTCCTTCAGGGTAAAAGCAAAACACAAGCAAATACAGTATTTGCACACAACATGCACACACATTTTTGGTTTAAAGCAAAAATAAATAGTCTTTACAGCCTCTAAATACTAAAACCACAAAGTCTTTGCCCTAGTGAGCATAATGTTAATTGTTTTAGATATATGGTATTATTACACCATAGTTCAATAGTATTTCTTACCAACTGAGAGAGAAAGCTTAGCTACACTGAGTAAATACTACTGCAAGGAAAGAAAATGCTGTTCTGGTTAAGGCAGTGGACAAAGATTAATAAGGTCTTAAATCCCAGATTCTGTCCAGTCTTCCTATGTGACATTGAAAAAGATATATTATCATGCCCTGCCCTTAACTCCCTCCTATAAAACAGAAAAGTAAGAACTGTAAAACTATTGGACAGAACAACATTCTGGTTTTGTGCTGAATCACTGCCTGGTATAGTGAGACCATAATTTTGGTTAGGGCTTATCTGCCACACTGTAATAGTTAATAAATGATAGTAAGCTATGCCTTCATGAATAAAAATATGTGGACAAAGACTAAAGGGCTCCACAGCATCATTTTAAAAACTGAGTTAAAAGAATGTCATGTTAACACCAAGAAATGAAAGATGCATGAGCAGCATCCCTGAGACAAGGGGAGGCAGTGCAAAGAACCACCCACCACAAATGCTAAGAATTTCAGTCAGGTCACTAAGACATTTGTATCCCTTCCCACTGGTTCTGCTGGCTGGGAGGGAGGGTTTTGTCACACAGTGAAGGAGTGACTGCACTGCCCAGGAGCACGTGCACACAGTTACCCATCCTGGCTCCATCCAACCCCACAGACACACTGACACCTGTGTCAGCAGAAACAATTCAGCTGAGCCCTTCTCCACAGGTGGGATGCCAGTCTTGAACTGCAAAGATTCACCATCCCTGGAGGTTTTCAAGCTGAGACTGGATGTGGCACTTAGTGCCATGGTCTAGTAACCACAGTAGCGTTGGACTTGATGATCTTCGATGTCTCTGCCAACCTCACTGATTCTATGATTCTATGTCTCCTCCATTTCCAGCACCATCTCTAAGTGGTTTCTGCTAAAACTGATACCTTCACTCCTCAGAGGTATACCCAAAATGTAGGAAATGTTATTTTCAAATGTGCTCATCTCTTGTACATGCAGCCTATAGGCACTATGTAAAATCAGTATGTGCTGTGGTTGGTTTTGGTTTTAATGTAAAGGGGGAAATGCTAGCCAAATAAAATTAGTCTTGTACAAAATCCTGGGCATGTTTACCTGTTTTACTCTCCATAAAATGGTAGATAAATAAATGCACATTTCATCTATGTTAATGTTTGCTTACAGATTTACATTTCCAATGTAAATCTTTAAAAGTGTACTCAACTGCTGCCACATATAAGATACCACATGTGCTGTGGAGAAAAAAGACTGAGTAGTAAGAAGCAGCCATTTTATTTTATTTACTATGTGATTTATTATTCTAACACAATCTTTGGGGGAGAAAAGACTGCAATGGAATTGAGTGGCACAGATTAATTAATTTTTCAAAGGTGCTTAAATACTCACAAGAGTTCATAAAAGCTTCAGAAAAAAGATAATAACACTCCAAAGTATTGAAAGGAGCAAGAGAACTATCAGTGGAACAGATATAGAGCAATTAATTAATTGCTTTGCACTTTTTCTCACTGCTCCTTCTAGCAGAATCTCCAGCAGTAGCCAGGATGAACACTGCAATTAATCTCTTTTATCATCCCAGATCAGCGTGATTACTGGGCACACCTTTTAAGCGGAAATCTAGTCTGACATCCTGCTCTTAATCACTCAGAGTCATGATTAAAGCTGATGATAACAACAGGAAAAAAAAATAATTGTGCAACACAGAGTTGCAAAAATCGACTCAGTAAAGGGATTAAACCCAAAGACCATCACCAGCACTTTAGTAACATCATCTCTGTAAAGTCAGCCAAAAGCAGAAAGGACCTAAAAGTTAGATCTGCAAAATATTCAAGGCAATACTGAAGAAACAAGACTGACTGGCTGATGCTCCCAGCCACGTGGAAGGTAGCAAACATCTCTCACATCACAGAAACTGAGACACTAAGATGAAAACATTTGGAAACACACTACATTGGGATACATTTGACATAACTCCGGGTTGTAATGAGTCATTTTTAAAGTCAGGTGGTTTGACAGACCATCATAAAATTACATGAATGAATCATAAGTAAATGACTTTTTCAAATCACTCACTAGGAAACACAGTCAAACTCTAATTAATGAGTTGTGCTATTTATTTGGATGATTGTATGATTTATTTTGACAATCATAAGTCAATTTTCAATATGAATATAAGGAGAGCTATCACACAATGTGTGATGGCATATGCTGTAATAGGAGCACAGCTGTGTCACCTCTGTGCTAGTGCTTAAAGGAGTGGAGTTCAACAAAATTTCCTTCTACTTCCACTTAAAACCAGTAACTTGTGAAAAGCCATTCACTATTCAGACACTGTACTGCCTCTCACAGTCCTCTCTAGTTTTCTTCTAGGAATATAAACACTATTTTATGCTGAATAAGAAGGAAGCAAGCCAGGTTTATGCAAACCAACTGAATTATAAGCCGCTTAAGACAACCCTGAGAGGTGCTGCCTTAAATATTCTCATTTATTTGTGACAGTATACAGCTTAGAATTTAAAGCAATACAAGTGAAACAGAAAACTGGGAGCTTGATTCTGCAACATATTCATGTGATTTAAAATGGAATCACTTGCAAGAATCAGCATGTGGAAAAGATTCCCAAGCCTGGATAAGCTCACTGGATAAATTAATAAGCTCACTGACTTTATGATGATATGTACAGATTTGTCAATGGCAAAATTGTACATGTGCTCACTGAACTTAATTCTCATCAGAAACTGATAGTCAGGTGACTACAGTCAGTTTCAGTAAATTCACTTTTAAATTATGACTGTCTTAATAATATGGGTCTGGATTTGAATGCAGCACTGTCCGTCCACCCTGTACTGACAGTTCCCCACTCTTCAACAGCTATCTTCAGTTTTATAGTTTAAATATAATTAAATTTAAAAAGAAGAAAAACTGTAATGTCTCAACCATTACAGTGTTCTCTACATGTCACAATACCCTAAGGAAAATGTGGGAGGAGGACAATACCAGGCTTGTCCCTGGCAGATTGTGGAATAGTATGAAAAACTATGGGCTTGAGGAGAGCTGACTTTATCCTGTTTAGGGATCTTCTTGGACAAATCCCATGGGAGCAGGCCCTGCATTGAAGTGGAGTCCTAGAGAGTTGGTTGTCATTTAAGGCTGACATCCTCCAGACTCAAGTACAGCACATGCCAATGAAAAAGAAATTCAGCCAAGGGCACATGAAAACTCTGTGGATGAACAAAGAACTCCTGTTGCTTACTGAAACATAAGCAAGGAATGCACAGGAGATGGAAGTAGGGTCAGGCCACTTGGAATGAATATAGAGAGGTGCCCAGAGGAGGTAGATATGAGACCAGAAAGGCCAAGGCCAACCTAGAAATAAATCTGGCCAAGGATACCAGGAATAACAAAAAAAGGCTTTTTAAAATACCTCAATACCAAGAGGAAAACAAAGGGATAGTAGCTCTGCAGAAAAGGACCTGGGGCTCCTGGTGGACAACTAGCTATCCATGAGTCAACAGTGTGCTCTTGTGGCTAAAATGGTCAATGCATTAGGAAAAGCACTGACAGCAGGTTGAGGGAGGGAGTCCTGCTCCTGTACTCAGCCCTCATGAGGCCACACCTTGAGTACTGTGTCCAGTTCTGGGCTCCTCAGTTCAAGAGGGACATGGAGCTACTGAAGCAGGTCCAGCAGTGAGCAGTGAAGATGATTAAGCGGTTGGAGCACCTCAGTGATGAGGAAAGGTTGAGGGAGTTGGGCCTGATCGGCCTCGAGAAGAGATGACTGAGAGGGACCTCACTAGTGTATGAAAGTACATTAATGGGAAGTGCCAAGATGATGGATCAGACTGTGCTCAGTGGTGGAAACCAATAAAACAAGAGGTAACAGCAAAAACCGACGAGCAGAAATTTCCTGAATACGAGGAAGAACTTTCCTGTGCAGTCACTGAGCAGTGAACAGATTACCCAGAAAAGTCACAGATTCTCCCTCATTGGAGATACCCAAGAACCATCTGGACACAATCCTGAGCCATGTGCTCGAGGGTGGCCCTGCTCAAGTAGGGAGGTTGGACCAGTTGACCCACTCTGGTCCCTTCCAACCTGACAGATTCTGTGATTCAGTGATGCTGTGGCTGTGAAATTATAACACAAAAAGCAAGGCAAACCCAGACACAAAACCCCAGTTCTCTCATTTTTCTCCGTAAAAGTATGGTAACAAGAACTCATGAAAACTACAGTCCATGCATATGAAACAAAAATTAGAACTTACTATTCTGAACAAGTAGTAACACAAAATTAATTTTCCAGTCAAGCTCAGATGATCTGTACAATACTAGACAGAGTAAGTAAGATCAGAAAATAGTCTGGTTTTGTTAAAAGCCATGAATACAAAATTATACATTTCCCTTTTCGTAACACCATCTTTTGAATAAGTATTAATAATAATACCAGACACTATACCATACAAATCATAGCAAAAAGATTTTGAATATAGGTGAAGCTAAGGGTAAGGAATGGATCTTTACAGCTGTTAGGAAACATTTTCAGGAAACCATTATTAAGAGTGCTATTAAAGGGTGTTCTGGTATGGTACAGTGATACACTTTCCCACTCATCTGGAATATCTATGGAAGCATTTGTACATCAGCAGTGGAAAGATGCTGGATTTAGCATTGAAATCCCACTGCAATAAGTAACAAGTGTACAGAGTAAAAGATGTTGGGCTGGTAAAATGTGCATTTTGCTCCAAATCAGTTCTTTAACCTCATATTACAAGACAAGAGACAGTTCAAAGCAGAGGAAAACAACAAATGATGCTACAGTTCTGCAGTTAACCCATCTACTGTGCACTGTAGTTTTTCCAAATACAAGTACATTTGAAACAGATCAGGGCACCATGATCCTACACTTTAACTTGGAAGGCAGGAATGTGTCAGCAATTGAAATGGTCAAACATAGATTGATAAATAAATGCTGAAGCACACGTGGATAAAAAGAACATACATGACCGCACAGAACCACTTCATCTTGACTGTCTGTTTTTTCCTGTGATAGCATAAGGACAAGGACAACCCTACCTGTCTCTTCCTGAACTCATCAGCCATTCTCCCTTTGCTCTCTGATGCCCATGGCCACTTGGCCTGTAGGTCATGGTCCTTGGTTTAAGTCAAACATCTGACTTGGCAGAATTGATAGAATAAATCGGAGTGTACATTCATCCATCAAGACAGTTTACTCTTCTTTCTTTGCTAGGAACAATGTTTAGACAACTGTATAAGGAAACTAAGTGAATTGTTTACGACAGCACTGGGAGCATGCAGCCAGTGCTGGTTTGTAATGGGGTTAGACCTTATAAGCTGAGGCTGTGACAAATATGTCTCCCCAGAACACTTAGAGAGAGTCACTGTTGCTCTATCTAGTAATGCTCAGACAGTTGCTGTAAGTACACCACTCATTGGGGAAGGTCAGTGTCTTACATTTTCTGGTGAAATACCAGGAAAAAGAAAGTTGAAAATTGATTAACTCATTTTAGCTGGTGGAGTCACCATCCCCAGAGGTGTTTGAGAGATGTCTGGATCTGAAACTGGAGGATATGGTTTAGGGTTTAGGGGTTCCAGCAGTGACAGGTTAATGGTTGGACTTGATAATCTTAGATGTCTCCTCCAGCCTTGATGGTTCTATGGTTCTAAGCACCATTAAATTGTTCTAAGTTTAATCACTGTTTTGAAAAATTCTCATATCTATTCACTTAGGTATGCGATTTTTCCTAATTTTACAAGCTGTCACTTTTCCAAAGTTTTTCCAAAGTATTTTATCTTATTTGTTTATCTTGGGCTAAACTCAGACATGATTTCTATTTCCAGAAAAATTAATTCAGGAAAAAAATCCCACTTTCCAAACAAGATGAACAAAATCCCACATGTTCAAATGGTATTTTCTCATCTCTCAGAACTGAATTAGTAATCGTTTTTGAAAGTTTATTCATTATTCTCCATGAAAATCTTACAAAACTAAGAAGCCAGATTGATTTACGTGTGTCATCCTTAAATTTGTCTTTGTTTTGACTGATAAATTATTTCTAAGCTTCACTTCTTATTACCAGAGCCAAAGGCAATGTTTTCTGTTTTTGTTACAGAGGTATCAAACACTCGCTATGAAATACCAAATCTTAAATCTGCTAATACAGATCTCAGTGGAAATACAGAAGGAGTATTCAGGCCTGAATTTGTGCTATGCATTCTCTTATCCATCTGTTAGAAGAATTTAACAGTCAGACATTTCTTTGAGACTTTATTTGGCATTCCTACAGTTCAGTGTGTCAACTACTATAGCTACATTTCTGCCGACTTGGTTAACACTTTGACATAATTTTGTTCCCCAAAATAAAAAGACATGAACCTATTATTTTAAGGAATTTTACATGAAACTAATTATTTATTTTTCTACTTATGACAGTTTATGTTTTGAGCATGGGGAAGCAGTTAAGTATCAAAGTGTCTCCTCATGCCTGCCAGCACTGACATGGGAAGAAGTTGCAGCCAGACACAAAATTCACTCTATGGTGGCCCTTCAGACATGCAAAAAATTGTCCTCAGTCTTCCCAGGATTTTCTACACAGTAAACTCTGCTCTACCTTTCCCTTTTTCTGTTCCATCAGTGACTTCATCTCCTTCCCCTCATCTGGATTGTCCTGTTCTCTAGCATGATGAAGGGAAGGGCAAATCCAAGTAGTGCCATCTCCAGCCACAGCAAACCCCATCCCTGCCAAATCCACATTCAATGTTCCCACTTGGTTTTGAGCCTGACAATTGAGCCAAGTAGTTCAGTCTGTGCTATCAAAAGGCTTCAAAGTGAAGAAGTGGAAGAAGATAAGGATTTGGACAATTGGGTTCTGGAAGGAAAAAGATGAAGATAAAAAAGAGAGAAGGGGAATGATTGTTAAATTAGTGTTTTAGCTTTCTTTAATTCAGTGTTTAAGCCTTCTAAGAGCACTGATTTTCGTGCAATAATCATGCAAATGAGAGGATATTTTATCTGTGTAGCCAAACACAACCATACAAGATTATAAACATGTCCGGGCTAAGATATTCTCCTGATTAGTCAATGTAATAAAAAGGGAGAAAGACTAATCTATGCAAATTAAAACATGCAGCAGAGCCTTTGTAATATCCAAAGCTGCTTAGTCAGAGTTCAGAAAGACAACACACATTTTGTGGCTGACATACAGAGCAGCACAGCTGGGAATTGCCTGCTGGGAGCTAACTGCTACCTGTAGGATTTGGTACCTTTACTGCCTGTCACTTGGTGCAAAGTCTTAACAGCATATTCTAGGAATACACTGGGCTGCTGCCAACAGCCCTAGCAGAGACAAGGTAGGAGTCTTGGTTAGGAAAACTGAGCGGGTTTTTCTCTTCTGTTTTTCTAAGACATGGATGCCACCAAGGGCAGGATTTTGATCCTTCAAAACTGAAGATATAATAAGTACAGTTGAATTTACTAATTTTAAAGGCACTGTTGAGTAAGATAGATGAAACTAATTTTGAAGAATGACTAAATACTGGAAAAATCTACAATAACATCTAGCAAATGTTATTAAATAGTCCACTGTGGATGCTAAACTACTGCCCTGGTTAAGAAGCTCAAATACTCTTACATCTATTCAGCCACAGAGGATTAATTAACAGGTTTTGTTTTACAAGCTTTGCTGAAGTTTTCTTAGGCTATTAAGCTGTGTCATCAATCTTGTCATGATATTCTGGTTTCTCATGTTACTAGGATTCTTGGTAATAGTAAAAAGCAACTGTCAGTGTCTGGGGAATTAGGATTGTCCAGATTCTAACAGAAGAAATCAACAGTGTTAAACAGAACCACTTGGATTTGACAGAAGATGATTATCAGAATAGTTTGAGCAACAAGGGATTCTGAGCTGTTAAACCCTAAGGCTTTGTGATATGTAAGGGATGTATTCACCAAAATGAAAACCTGGTAATTTTCTTTTACATCAACTTACTAAGCATTCTTTTTCAGATTAAATTGTTTTGAGCATCTTGGGGGGGGAAATAAACAAAGAAACCAAAATCCTAAACAAAGAAACCAACCCACAAAATATTTATGCCTACAGACTGAATGGCAATGCAATATATTTTATATTGTTTTCCCATTGTAACTGCTTTCAATTATATGTAAAGTACAGCTGATGTACTTGAGCGCAGACCCTTTTTTAATTGTCAGCTAAGTCAATCCACTATACTTTACATATTCCAAGTCAGCACAGTGATTGGCTTACTTTAGGATAAAGGTGTCTTTACCAATTTCTAAACCTTTTTTTTTTTAACCAAATAAAACCTAAGCTATTAAAAACTGTACAGTTAAGTACAGGCTGAAAAATTAATAACAGTCATTAAAGCAAATTACATATTAATGGTTATTTTGGGAAGCAAATGGACTTGAGCTGACCCTGAAAATGAGCAATTAAATGCTCAATGATTAATCAGTCAATTCACTGTTAAACCAAACATTGCTTTAAATGGTTATTTTGCTTCAGTAGAAATAACATTTCTGCTGGTCCTTTAGGAAAGTAAACTACATAAATAATCTATGGACTAGAAGTATTCGGTTGCTGTCTGTGAATGAGAAACAGCCATATGAAAATTTCTGATTGGATTGGAATTGGATTGTTTCCATTCCTCGCAGTACACAACGTTCATTTGGTGAGCAAGCTGGAACCAGCAGAGCTCCCTGTAATATTTCTTTGAAAAGCACATTTGTGGCTGTTTCATTAATAGACAAAACATACCCTGTAGGGCACGAGCACTGCTTTAATACCAGGAAGATGCATCTTGAATGACAAAATATTTAGGAGTTGTAGGGACACAGGTGTGCTTAATGAGCTGTACCTAGAGCCTGGAATTGGGGAAAAAAAAAAGAGCAAACACCATGGCATAAAATGTCACGTGAATGCATTAGTCATATCTTTCAAGTGTTTTTAAATGTTCAAACTTCAGCTGTTTACTACACCCTTAATGATTTCCTCTAAAAGTATCAAGGACTGGGCAATGAATTTACAGATACTAATCTATCACCTGTCAGTTCACCTGAAGTAACTTGTTAGAAACACTTGCTATTCTTTAGAGTTTAACTATAGCTACCACAGTTCAGCAAAAAGTCACAGCATATGCAGCCTCTGAGCTCCTCAACTAAAACCTTGCAGATGTATTGTAAAAACTGAGTCCACTGTCAGCTCAGTGCAGGTGCAAGAGCACCCATGGCTGACTGAGCTGCTGTGCTCCTGGCTGCTGAGTCCCCATTCCTCTGCCTCTATGTTTGCAGCATCTGCCTCTTCTCTGCTTCCTGATGTGAACACCTCTCCTGCTAAATGTCTTTGCAGTATCTCCCCTTGTCTTTGCTGTGCCTCCTTTAGGCAGAGAATTTATCTTTTGTGGGCAGGTAGAATAGCCTGTCAGTGATAGGAGAAGGTAAAGCTGGTATCTCTGGAGCTGTTAAGATTTAGCCAGAGGCTTGAGTCAAATTTGCATGAGGCGTTAGGAAACCTCCTAAAGAAAAGACAGATCTCAATTTTATTCTCCCATGCATATTTAAAGATGGGTCAGCAAGAAAGAAAAAAAAAAATAAATCAAGGTGCCATGCTCTCTCTGGGCAAGGGAATGAACAGAGTAGCAATAAAGGTGTGAGAACATAAACTATTCCATGGAGTACAGACAAAGGCCAACTCGGTATGTTTTAGAAGGTCTTCAAGGCACTGAATGGTACGAAAGGCAAAAATCAAATATAAATTAAAATAAAGTGATATATGTAGGAAAAAAATATATGCTGTAGTTGGCTCTGAAATAGTTATCACCATAACAGAATGAGATCTCAAGATAAAAACTTCAAGGAAAGAAACTCAATGAACATGTCAACTGGTACCAAGTACTGATGGAATGGATGCAAAGTTCATTAGGCACAGTAACCTAAACTAAAATAAAGCAAAATAGGAAATGTTACAGAAGAAGGCACAGAATGCACACACCAGGGTTCTTGAACCTGGAAAAGTTAAAACTGGAGTTGGAAAGGAAAGAAATCTAAGAACTTTGGAATGATGAGTGAATAAGTAATGCTTGTTCACTACCTTCTTATGCAAGGATTACAGTGCATCAAAAGAGGGCACCACATACCAGGTTTGAACAGGAGATATTTTTCAACACATCTCACTGTTAAACTGTGTTATTCCTTCCCAGAAGACTTGCAATGCTTACCTCAGTTCACAAAATGGCTGGACAAGTTTAGGGAAGAAAAATCTATTGACAACTACTGAATAGCAAATCCACTCCTAAAAGTTATGAAAGCTGTGACTGGGATGTGCTGGAAGCCACCAAATTGTTCTACAGAAGTATCACAACCTGCCTATCCTGTCCTCAGAGGACTTTTTAACACCTGTGACAGCCACTGCTGAGGGTGGTCTGCACTTAGTGCAACCAAGATCTGATTACTCAGGTAGGAATGACAGTCTTGTGCTCCTTGCTCAACAAATGTGGTAATTTAGTATCTTTCTAGACCACAGCAAGTCTGGAGCAGAACTTGCACTGCAAGAACAAGGAGCATTTCTAAGTATCTGAAACTGGAATTAGGCAAGACTTGCATAGTCCTACAAACCAAAACCAAAATCCCCATGAAAAACCAGTGCACAACACTTTTCAACAACCCTAGTGAACAAATTAATTGTAGACCTGTAGTAACTGAGGTTTACTACTACTGTGTTGTTGTCCCATTGGAATAATACATAGATGTCCACACATGAGGTTTGCTGTTCAACAATCCCTCTTTACTTATGGTAAATATCTTCAACTACCTCTCAACTTCTATTCCATGGATGAGGACTGCAGCATCTTACTTGGATACACACACTGGACATTAAATGTAGAGACAATGCAGATAAAGATACGAGAGTAATTGTAATATCCACATAAAATCAAGACTCTCAATTCTGCACAGTGAAGGGGAAAGAAGGAAAAATTGCAGACAGGCCAGAAAAGAAGCACTGGAGAGCTACAAGATGATCCAGGAAATAAAAGAAATAGCTAAGAAAGTAGTTTCAAATATATATGCAATACAGCTAAACAACAACTCATGAAAGGACTTAGAAAAAGTTTTCCAAGGGACAAAAGCTAATACTGAGAGAGTTGCTTCTTATTAGCCCATGGATGTGCAATTAACTCAGTAAAGACAAAGACTGCAGCTGAGCCCAGAAGTTATCTTCACAGCTTTCTTAAATTGTGAAATAACTGCTTGAGGGGAGTTGTGGGAACTCCACCAGTTCTAGGATACTTAAAAAAAACCTACACAGAGCATAATCCTAGAAACATCATTTTAAGAGGAATTTTTACTAGCAAGTACTTAACAGAGCATTTCCTTCAGTTGCTTGTAGTCTTTTATTTATTAAAACTCAAAATAGTTGGGGTTGTCCAGAAAGTTACTTTCGTGGTAAGTGTTCCCAGAAAGCAACAATTTTTTTCAAGGTTAAATGTTATTAGTACCACTAGATTAACACTGTATTTGAGAAAAGGAAGTCTGAACATTGTATGGAAGTTAAGAATCAGCTGCCAAAGACAGTTTACCCTAACTCTGGATTTTACTTCCTTATTGCTTTATTTCCCTGTTTAGCCTCTTAAAGCTCAATTTCATCTTACTGGAAAATCTTACATTGTTTCTTCCTTCATTTTTCTGTTGCTCTTTTATTTCACTTTTTCTCTCATGCCCTTAATCTCTATTACTTTCACTTCTCTTGTCCTCCCCTGCACATACTGCTCCAAGCTGTATTTTCGCATCATTGGTGTCACATATGCCCCACCAGAATTTACCTTTTAGATTCACTTCTGTTTTTTAACCCCTTCTTTTTGCATCACTCTCCAGTCTCTGTGGACAATGTTTTTCATTTTTCTTTAGCATGTTTCTTTCAATGCAATATTTCTCTTTGGTTATGCAATGCAAAACGATATCATAGCTCAAACCACTCCCCAGAAACATGCTTCTCCTTATGGCTGTCCTTCCTTGCAGCTTCTGTTCAGAGGATACACACATTTTGTTCAATTTTGTTGAAATGCCACAAGGAAAGGACTAGGAACAGACATTTTAAGACTACAGTAAGCAAATTGAAATAAAATGTTTCAGTAGGAAATAAGATGGCTAAAAAAAAAGTCTAAAAATAGGCTTAGAGGTCAGCTGCCAAGGACTTTTTTCCTTAAAAAATAGCTAAAATGCTTATGTTCTTACTTCTAGCAGATCAGCTGTGAACAGAAGACATTTCCCCTCACCCATTCCATCCTTCTACCACACACTTTTTAATTTTTTTTCTAGACCCAAGTAGAATTTCATCAAAGAACAGTTTCTTCCTCTAAATATTTTGGTCATTAATCCCTCATAAGGAGAGAATTAAGAGGCATCATGTATTTTTCCCCCTCCTCAGCTGTTCAACATTGCCCTTTAACCCACCAGATATTTTGTTGTCTCATGGTCATTGCAGCTACCTGAGAATTTAGTACAGATGACAAGCAAAAAAATATCAATCCATTTCTTGAGTTTTGTTTTGTTTGTGGTTTTCATTTTTTGCCTTTTTTTTCTAATCTGTTTGGGTTGGGCTTTTTCCCCCCAGAATGTGATCAACACCAAAAATACATTAATAATGTTTGCAGCAGCAGGTTAGAACATCCACAGAATACTAAGTAATTTGATGTCTCCCTGGTACATGGAGCAACTCTTCCTATTTAAACAGCCTTAGCTGTAGCTCCACAGAGAGATCCTGAGAAAAAATTGTGTGGCCCTGCCTGGGTGCAAGAGGCAGCTGAGAACTGGACTGAGGGTGTCACAGAGCTGTCCCTCAGCTGCTGCACCCTCACTCCTGTTACACTCACATCACTTGAGCACTGCTTCAGACTCTTCATTTCCCTGCTCAGGATAAAGATGTGGACAGGAGAGGCTGCTGGTTCCTGGTTCTTTCAAATGCTCCACTGGGATTTCTCAACAGTCCATCTCTGAGCAGCAAGAATAGCACAGGTTGCCCAGGGAAGCAGTAGATGCCCCAACCCTGGCACTGTTCAAAGCCAAGGTGGATAAAGCCTTGAGCATCCTGCTCTGGTGGGAGGTGTCCCTGCCCAGAGCAGGTGATTAATAAGGTCCATTCCAACTCCTAAAGTTCTACAATTCTATGAAATGGTGCCACTTTTAACATCACAGCACATTACAGACACTTGATGTTTTTAATGTATATGGGGATAGCTAATATAATGCATTCTAAAAGAACAAGACCTATAATAAAAGGAGGAAAAAGCAATTACTAATTAGCTCCTCTTCAAAGGAAAACAGGAAAAGAATCCCATATTAACTGATTTTCAGTCTCATTTCCATGCCATTCTCTGATTAGGACCAGAGACAGGTAAAATATTTTGAACACACCCAGGTACATTTATTTAGCTGCTCTGCTTTAGAGAGCTCTTCATTTAAATAAGAAACCAGCCTCAGGCAAGTGCCTCACAAGAAACTCTTGCTAATAGATGCTCAGCCCTATATCTTAGCTAGTAAAATTAAGTAGCTGTCAAAACAGATTAATCAACTATCATGCAGAAAAGAAATACATGCACAGTGGCACTCTGAGGACAAATTGCTAAACAAATTTGATGCCTAGATAACTCTTCATTTTTAATTCAATTATTTATTCAGTTCAATGCCTTTATTTAAATGGCAAATACCCAGTTTCTACTTTCTTAACACTAGCTGCAAATAAGAAATGAAAAACATTTTGCATAAACCTGGGTAAGGATCCAGCAAAGCCAAAGGTAGAAGACACAGAGGGTCATGTTGCAAAAAGCCTTACCACAAGCATTTATAGTATCTAGAATAAAAATAGACAGCTGCTATTACAGATTACTTAAAAGCACTCAGAACAGACCTGAATTTTTACTGTTGTCCTTGCCCACTGTATCTAACAAGCAGCAGAAATTATGGCATTGCAGACAGCAAAACATTTTCCTGCTATAACCCCAGGAGTTAAATGGTCCTGAGTGGTGACCTATGTGTATGTGATGGGAATTTTTCATTTCTTACTTTCTGTATGCTACAGTGTTATGGGATAACCACATCTTGCACAACTCTTGATGAGTTTGCACTGAATTCCACTGAATTAGACCTGTTTGCTCTAATTGGAACAGCTGAATCTGTTGCTCACGTTCATTGAAGCTAGGGACTCAGTATATAACATTTTTTCAGATATAATTACCTCAAAGCTGGGTAAAATTAAGAGCTAAATTCATTAAACAGAGCTTCTAAGGCTCTGTAAGTCCTGTTAATGGCTTGTCTAGGCTTTTTAAAACAGGCTTTTGCAAAAATACAGAGTACTCAGCAAAATCTGAAGGTGGGACATGTTTTCACAAAGGAATGCTTTTGAATGATTATTTAGTTCAAAACCAGACTAAGATGACCTACATCATAATGCAACATACTTTTGGGATCATAAGACAGACACCACCACCACCACTCCATGCACCCCTAAAAATTATTACATTCTGGGGGGGTTTCCTCCAAATAACACATTTCTGTCTTTTATGCAAGAGACACCAATTCATCTGTGTCCAGCACTTTTCCTGACCTTTTAACTTACATTTCATGTCAGTTTGAAGCGGCCAGATGATGCTGAAGTTCACAGTGAAAAAAAAGCTGGTGGAGAATCTGCTACTTTCTGTATGGACTTAACTAGCCTTGGATTTTATCAAGGAAATACATGCTGCAAAAGTTTCCTTGTTTAGTACCTTTCATATGATTAGCATGGGCATTGAAATGGATTCTGAAAATATGTTCCAGGTTGAGGTCACCAGCAGTCCCAGGAGAATATGATTTTTTTGTTGCCCATAGTAATGGAGCAACAGTCTAATCACTGATTTCCCATAAGATTGGCCGGCTCTGTGCTTATTTGCCTATATATATTTGAGCAGTTTCTACATTTAAAGAACAGAGACAGAACTGGTAAAGGCTTTTTTCTCTTGTGCTCTGCTGAGCTAGTGAAATCACTCAAGGTTAATACAATTATAAGACGGATAAAGTTCATGATGGATGGGACTGCAGTGACACTGAAAAATGTGGTGCTCGTTCTGTTAAGAGATATTTCTGCATCCAATGCAATTAAGGGAGGTACAGATGTGAATATGGTAGTAGCTGGAAGAAGAAAAAGAAATGGCTTCATACATTTGTAAATCCCTATAAAAAACATCTGAACTGATGCAAATACTGGTAGAGATCATCCTTCTTCTTACGATGAAGGTCAGCTCAAAGAACAGCATTCACAGACTGTGTCAAAGCTGTGAATTCCACAAATGTTCCTGAGGTGGAATTTGCATGTTTTCCCTGTTGCAGAAACTGAGAGACATGGAAGATGGGGCAGTGCATACTGTGGAATGAACCTACTCTCGGGCTGGAACAAGACTCCCAGGATGCTGAGGACATACCTTTTTAAGAACTTTTAAAGACATAAAGGTCAAAGGTATCTCTTGCCTCGAATTCCTCACATGAGCCTTAACTCAGATAAATAAATTCTGAAAAATTAGCTTTTATTTTTCCTCAAAACATCTACAAACAATAGGAGTGATGTTTACAAACATCAGGAGCAATGTTAGAAACTAAGTTAGGTTCTGAAAGAAGCTAAGTAGAGCATAATGCTCCTTGCAGTTCCACCACTGGTTCCCTGTGCAAGGGTGAATCTTCCTAGAACTAGATCAGACACAGGAACAGAACAGAAGTTGATGAGGTTATTCTGATCTACATTTGATAACATCTTATTTACAAGTATCCAAATAAGAAAAGTACCAGTAAATGCACCATCCAGCATGGACCATTTAAACCAGCTCTTCCTCACGTGAATTCTGCAATCTCTCATATTCCTGTGCTCAAACTGAGCTGTGTTTGACTCTCCCTTTTTCAAAGCCTGCAGTACCATCATCACTGGAATTTCATCTTTCTCTCAAACCTGGCTTAAGTTGGACAACTGATTTTTAAGTTACCACTTGCATCCCACTACCTGTACTCAGAAATCATATGACTGCAAAGTCTCCTCAGGGGAGATGAATGGAAATGAGCTGCTAACACTCATTAATCTTTTAGCACGGAAAAAAAAGGGCCAAATTACCAGAAAACCTCTGAAGGTTTTTTTCCCTGAGGAAAAAAAAAAAACACAATGTGTTTTTATTCCTCATGCAAATAGTGTTTGCAAATCCACAGTATTACCTACTATCTGCTTGGAAGTCCTTCTCAAAGCTTCAGAGATTAACAGGCTAAAATATCTAATCTACCACAAGTGTATACTACATATATTTTTACTTCCTCTTTTTCTTCCTATGCCCTTTAATAATGTGTGCAGATCCATTAAAATAGATGGCAGCTTTCCATCATAAAAATAATTGTCACATTCTTCTTCTTCTTCTATCAGGACCCCTGGAAATTAATCGGCTGGTACTACTTTTATAACCATTATTTCACTCTGCTTTCCTCAATTACAGAGGAGTTATGCCTACCTGGTGTTTTTCCTTAGTGCCTCTTATCACAAATCACAGGTATGCCAGGTCTCTAATTTAATATAATGAAAACTGATGGAAAACTACATTTATAAACCTGGAAAATATTCCCTATGTTGACCAAGGAAACATGTCTTGCTGGATCAAAGACGAGAAAGAGGAAAGGAGAGGAAAAGGGAGTGGAGGAAAATTTCAAGTAATCAGAATTTGCCTATTCTTTATTGTAAAGATTCTACAAAAACTATCAAAAGAGGATTTTCGCATCATCATCAACTCCAGTGCATGAAATGTAATTAGGCTTTAAATATGGACAGCTCAGAATTAAGAACTGTGTGTTCTCATTTACCTCTGGCCACAGAAAAAGACACCTGCTCAAATCTGCCACCATTATAAATAACTTGGCAAATGCCCATATTAATGTTTTCAGTACACCATGGCATTTTAACAAGCAGAACTCATTACAGAACACAGAATTTCCCCACCTTCATTTTGTAATGGTACTAATGTTCTTAATGTTTAGGCTTGAAAGGAAAAATAAATATGTTTCACATTTACTGAGCAAAGTTGTGGTTATGGATATTAGCAGGACTTTTCCAAAGCACAAGCATCATTCTGGGTCTCATCCAAGAAGGCTTCCAACTCAACAAATGACCATAAAAATCAATGCTTTACTTTAGGACCAAAGAGAATGGATGCTTCATCTATAAATCCACGTAGGTAATGCTGCCAGGAGGGTTTCCATCGGGATGTATTAACCTTTTAGGTAGATTTTGTTCCTTTAATAGGCTAAACATAGGCCTATTGAAAGTGATCATTTTAATGAATGTAAGAAAAAAATGCATCTAAAGCAGCAATAGAACCAAGACATGTAAGTACTGAAATACTAGACACAATATATTCAGATTAGTGGCTTGACTTCAACAGGAGAAAAAGTCAGGTTTGTTAGCTTCACTATAAAGGTCAGGGAAGTGACCACCATTTCATGCTGCTATCTATTCTGAGTTGCTATGAACTGAGAGGTGAATTTGATGACTTAAAACTTTCTAATGGAGAAAGAAGTACATTTAAAATCCTGCTCTTATGTTCATCAGTATTGCAAGTTAGATCCTACTTGGCAAAAAGGCATGAATATTGCTGCTGCTCCTTCCTTCCCGTATTTCATCTGGCTCCGGAGAGCTATGTGAAGATATATAGCAGCAACCTTTCCAATCTGTGAGACACCATTTATCACCCATTCATATGAGTCCTGACACCTGAAGAGACCACAAGGTGCTTTATTACTGGTACCAGGTGCAAACCAAAAAAACACAGAAACAACAACAACAAAAGACATCAAAGTTGACTTACAATGCACAAGGATATTCTAGGGGCAGTTTTTTTCTTTATGCTATTGAACCTGTAAGCCTTGGGGCAAGTTTTCTCCTTGGTACTGCTACCTCGTCCACAAAACATGATTTTTTTTCAGCTGCAAGGTGCTACTATGTATCTTCCAATTTCTTCATGCAAAATCTGCCAGGCATGCTAGCTATCCTAGTGGGAACAACACAGTTATTCATGAGAGATGACAATGGTCTTTTGAGATGCAGAGCATATTACACCTCTTCTATCAGATATCCAGTCCCCAAGTTATGCCACTTCACTGTGCCTGATAAGACATGGTTAAGGATCATTCATCAGCTAAACAGGTGAATCTCTTATAAATGAATGATCTTGAGGATCTTGACTTCTGCCAGTCAGCTGATATAGAATCATAGAATCAACCTGGTTGGAAGAGACCACAAAGATCATCAAGTCCAACCCTACCATGGTCACTAGACCATGGCACTAAGTGCCACATCCAGTCTCAGCTTGAAAACCTCCAGGGATGGTGAATCCACCACCTCCCTGGGCAGCACATTCCAATGCCTGAGCACTCTCTCTGTAAAAAATCTCTTCCTAATATCCAACCTAACCCTCCCCTGGCAGAGCTTGAGTCTGTGCCCTCTTGTCCTGCTGCTGGTTGCCTGGGAGAAGAGACCAACCCCCACCTGACTCCAACCTCCTGTCAGGGAGTTGCAGAGGGTGAGAAGGTCTCCCCTGAGCCTCCTCTTCTCCAGGCTGAACACCCCCAGCTCCCTCAGCCTCTCCTCATATGGTGCAGTGTGAAGAAACTACTGGAGAGGATTAACACAAACACCAAGTCACTGTAGCACACTTGCAAGTGAAATCACAATTCTCAAATGATATCCCTAACAACTATAATTTTGTTTCTGACACAAACATGTCTTCAGTAACTATTCACCACACCAATCCCAACAGAGTTCAAGAAGCGCTTGGACGATGCTCTGAGGCACATGGTGTGATTCTCTGGGATGTCCTGTGCAGGGCCAAGAGATGGACTGGATGATCCTTGTGAGTCCCTTCCAACTCTGAACATTCCGTGATTCTATGACTATCCTTTCAAGATCTGCTAACATCCTTCCAAAATCACCTTCTACTAAAAGATGCTGCATATTCCATCCAGGCTTCCTAGTATAACACTTACTACACCAGGTCTGGTTTTATCACAAATCATAATACTGCAAAAAAGAGCATAAAGCTTTTTTGGTCTGTGGAGGAACAAACAAATCATGTATTTTTATACACACTGATTTTAATATTCTGTAACCTCGGAGAACTTTCACTATTTATAAATTTTTTTTCAGATCTTTTTGGGCAAAGAAAAGCTAACACCCAAAATTAATAAAATTACCTGTTTATTGCAGGAGAATGGACAATGAGGACCTAACAACTAGCACTTTCTTTGGAGATATTTATAGATGGAATCCTGGTTTGCTTTCCATGGTTTATTCAAAGATCCTACATCATTATGATCCAAAATCCACATGTCATGGCTTCTACTCCACCGGCAACTTAGCAGCAAGATTATTGTATAGTTCCACAAATTTTCCCCTCCGGACAATGCCTATTTCCCTCCTTTTGTCTGAAGCTATAGATGGCTATCTGTTCCCAGACTGAAAGTTCCTGGCTACACGAAGGACCAACTCCAGGAAGGGTGGGTTAAGAGCTGTACAGCTTGCCCTAAGGTCTGGATTTATTCCAGAAACCACTTGCAAAGTGATACTCCCTCATATCCCCTTGGGGTACTGCCTCAGACTTGCCACTCAAAACATATTCCCTTCTGTGGATTCTGACAGAATGGAAAAACAAATTAAAAAAAAAGGTTCACAACATATATACGACAGACTCTGGCTAGTCACAAGCTTTCTGCACAATTTTCTGCTCTGATGTTGAGAGTTGGGATTTGCCAAAGTGTAGAATTTCAGTGCCTGTGTATCTCTTTCACAGGACAAACCTCTGCAACGGAACAGGGGATGTGGAGGACTGTGCACAACAAGCCAACACAGCTGTATCTCCCTCCTATTAGAGTGGTTTGATATTTTACTTAAAAAGAGTAGAAATCATACATTGTGCACCACTATTAGATCATTTGTGAAACGAAGGGCACAGCATGACATGGCTTTTATCTTCATTGATATTAAATGCCAAAGGTTTGGTTTTGAAGCTCTTTTAGTGTACAGACATGGAAGCTGAAGATACATCTTTGATTTGCTGTCTGGGAAGGGTTAACATGAAAAACAACAAACATCTCCAAGTTAAAAACAAGGAAGAAACCCTTTTCAGACAGTCATGTATATCATGAGTACAGTTACTAGGGCTGATAAATTTCATAGCCTCACAAAATATAGTGAAGATTGTGTGTCTGGGAGATGAAGCACACAGGACAGGAGGCTCTAAGTAAGAGGGCACTTCTTTCCTTGTATCAGGTCTTCTTCTTTAGTCATGGGAAGAGAGCAGAAGGAATAAAACTGTCATCTGTGGCGGTGGCAGCTGTGCTACTGATGCAGACATACAGGCACAGAAAGTCACAGTGGGACTGGTACTTTGTGGACACAGCCAGACACAGTTTGGATTCTCCATCTGAAACCAGTGCTGTCAACATCAAGTGAGAAAGACTCAGCAAAAAGTAAGAGTTAGATGTTGTCAACAAGAGTTGGATGACCAATGCAAATTATTAGCCAAAATGTTAAAAGATAAGCTTCTGGAGCTGTTCCACTGGGTGTTTATAAAACACAGATCCTTCATCAACACTTCCCTAATGCTAGGGTTTGGTGGTTCTGATCCATTTTTGCTGCCACCGCTTACACTGGATCTCTCCAACCATGAAGTACATTAAATTGTTCCTTTTAAACATACTGTATGCACCAAAGAACAGCATGTGTTGCTTAAGATTACAGGCTTTATACAAGTATTAAGCAAAATATACACTATATGCATCAAGCTGTGATGAAAGCAAACAGTGCAGTTCAATTACAGTAATTAGCTCTCCAATGGCTCTGAGGTCAAAAGGTCCCCTGCTTTTATATTTCTTGAGCACTCTCTCATCTTCCACAAAAGCTGTACCATTCATCCTTAATGAATCCAAATATAGGAAGGAATGCCTGCTTCACCAAGATGATTTTCTATAAAATTTTGCTAACATAATTCAGAATTGGGAATATCATTGTGCCTATTGTATACCTCCAGCCTGAGTATCATAAGAAAATAGCATAACAAGGGCTCTGGCTCAGTACAGACATTCTTGCAAAGATCCACTTTGCCTGAGATCCTCACTCCAACAGGCACCAAAACTGGATATAGAAGCAACAGTGTGGAAATAGTATAATGCTGTACTTGTCTAGCATAATCTGTATTTCAAACCACTTTGCAGCTGAGGGAGCTCCTGACCCACAGCTCATATCCCTTTTAACCCTTGTAAATTAATGCCCACAACACCCTGTGATAAGAGTACTATCTCTTAGCAAATGTGCACCGTGAACAGCAACTCAAAAAACCCAAACCAAAAACCTAAGCCTAAACCACATATTAGCTAAACCACAGCTAATATGTGCAGTCAATGCACAGAACACTTATATCAGGCTTTCCAGAGCACCATAAATACTTGGTCATTGTGTTCCTTGGTGGGTTTTGCCTCTATAAAGTGAAAGACAGGAGCAGTACACTACTACCTAGCACAATTATTTCAGTATGTTACATTTTTAAAGGCATTTTGTACAGATCACATTTCCAGAGCTCAGTAAGCTGATACAGAACACTTCAAGTAATTCCATATCTTCGGTTTTAGAAAACACTATGGAGCTCACAATAGGAACAGGTGCTAATTAAAAATGGCTAATTAAGGGGTTTTCTTCCCTGTTGTTTTAGTCAGTGTTTCTGTGTTTAGAAACCAGTGATGCACACAGACTAAAATGATGCTATTTAGGCAAATACACACTTTCAGGAGCTACCATAAGTTATCAAAAGATTGCAACAGACCTTCTGAAACAAACATTCAATCCTGAAAAGGCACTGTAACACATTCTTCAACTTGCTATATAAACTGAAGTGAGTAGACAGCACTCAGCTCTTCTTAGAGGGCATAAGCACATAAACCTCTTCTATCCAACTCAGCACAGTTGGAACCCAACTGTGTGCTCTGTTACTCGAGCAGCAAAAAGAAAATCTCCAGTTCACCTCGAGCACAGTCATTGCCAGAGCTACTGAAGCTGTGTATCTGCACAAGGTGGCTCATTCAGGTGTCCACTAAAGCCTACTCTTCTCTGTGACATTCCTATACAACTTTATGAGTCCATAATTGCTTCAGAGAACAGGCACTGTTAACAACACTGTTCATTTGTAACCCAGTAGGCACATCGACTGTCAGTAATTTCCCTAACAAGTAAAATGATGTTGTACAGAGTTGGCCTCAGTTTCTAAAACACATTATAAGCTTTTGTGGTGCACTATTTGCAAGTGTTGGCTAATGGCTCTGGGTTTGCCAGAGTTAATCCTGCCCATTACATTACATTTCAATTAGCACTGGCAGAAATAAGGATGTCAATTTGTAAATCCAGCTCCACCAAGCCAGGCATCCCTGCCCTGTCCCACAGCCTTGCCCATCCACCCATCAGAAAAAGAACTGGCAATAGCTTCCTACTAGTCAAAAAGAGCTGATCTGCTTCCAGACACATCTGTTTGCCACCAAGCAAGAATGCTCCAAAACAACAGCTAAATTTAAGAGTTATATGTCATAAGATGCTGTGATTGCTTATTTGACCTTTCCTTTGGTCATCTCACCAACAGGCAACCCTCATGGTGTCTGTATTTTACTGGTTTACTACAGTATACTACTTTGTAAAAATTAAAAAAAAAAAAATAAATCAAAAAAAATCAGCTGATTATTTTTCAGCAACACTTAAAAAATTAATCTTGCAAGATGTACTACAAAGAGCATTCATGAGAGTTCATGAAACTGCCCAAATTCTTTGTTTCTGGAGAGACATCTTGGTAAAGAGTTTTTAAGTGAAGAGGATAGTTAATATCATAGAATAAAAAAGTCTCACTCATGTCTTTAAGCCTAAAAGTATTTTACTTACATTTGAATAAATAATTTCCCAGACCAACATAGTTACTCTCAGTATCACCTCCTTCTTTGACACACCATGCAGACAGCTATGGTGGGAACAGCTCCACTATTATTCTAGCAGAGAAGAGTGAGGAAATCTTGAGCCTCAGGAAAGATTAACATGCTTAATTTCAGTCCTTGCATTTTAAGCAATATTTTTTAAAATGAGATGTCCAAAATATCACTCCATCTACTTTTCTTCATTTACATTTGCCCATCTAAAAATGCAGCATTAAGCTCCTGTAAGGATAAAAAAAAAATTAAATAAAATCACTAACCTGAGCACGACCACAGAGAGAGAAGGATCTGAACAATGCTCAAACACTGCTAAGGAAATATCCCTGCACTGGCAAAGTCATTGCTGTTTCATGGCCAGGACTGCTGACTGGACATTGCTAGAACAACACAGAAGCAGCTTGGACTTCCGAGGAAAACAAACACTTAAAAAATACCAACTCCACTGAGCCCATTTTCTCTTCGGATATATTTGGGACTTTAGCTCAAGTTCTCAGAAATGAAGTGTAATGCAGTCTCCTCTGCTCTCTCTCCCCATTTTTTTCCAGTGAAAATCAATGCTCATGAAAGCTGCAGGATGAGAACTTCAGAGACTAAAGGCCTATAATTATCTAGAAAAGCACAAAAATCTATCCTCCCCCATTTAACCCCGGGAATGTCTAGGGTTAAGCCCCTCTTCACAAGGATCACCTCCCTGGGAGAGGAAAAAAGAAATCAGTTCAAAGAAACAGTTTGACCTTGAGCTTTCTGCTAAGCTTCCAGTGATGCTAATTATTGCCAAATCTGACAAATCTCCTCAAGGCAGTGTCACCTTGCTGTTAAAGAATACACTGAGAGCCAAGTCACCAGAAAGGGTTCACTGCAAGGAACAGCTCATGCACCAGGGGATCTGGGTACCACATTGTCTCAAATCCCTTTGCTCTGAACTAAAAACAACAGTAAAACACTGTAAAGCTTAGATTGATCTTTTCATCCCCCACACCCACCAACACAAATGATTTCTATCGATTGAGAAAGGAAAATTGCTTAACAAAAAGCAAGGGAACATTCTGCAACAAGAGACTCTCCAAACCAGAACTCCAGAAATGTGATCAAGTTTGATCTTCTGATGGGATCTGAAGCTCAAACACAGAGCCTTAAATCAATGCCCATATTGTATATACTAAAATGAAACACCAAACCAAGGCATTTTGATTTGAAATTATCTCACTCAAGTTAGACCAGAATAGAAATAATTTGAGAAATCTACACTGAAAAAAACCCCACATACACTGACTCTGGCTGCTGCTATCTCAATTCCAGAGTTTTAAACATGCACATCTACTATAATAACTTCAAAGTGACAGTTTCCAGGAGGTTTTTTTACACTTTAGCCAAATGATTTTTATTTAAATGTGTAGCCAGATGCAGCCACCAGAACTGCTGAAAAACCTTCTCAGGACAGAAAGAGAAAGGAGGTAAATTTACATTGCTGGTATGTAGATGAGCTGAATATAGAATAGATTTCTACCAGTGTTATAATATAATAAAGCTATAATTTAAATGCACAAACTGATACAAACCCCTACATTACTGCAATATGCTTAGTGCACCTGCTGGCAAAGTACCTTTAACAGAATTAGGGTAAAAAAATCAGTTAATTTTCCAGTTTTACCCATGTGGTTTACACATTATGAAGTTTGTATGGAAACATCAGAAAGGCTGGTAATAAGGCACGTTTGAGACTTCATTACCAACAAGGAGTGGTTAAATTCTAAATCAGTAAGCAATTCAAATTGTTATTTAAAAGAAGGTAAACCTGAAATCTGCCTAGAGGCAAAGTAGTGCTATTAGAGTAGCAGCTGAATAGCTGCACCTCCAGTTACCTCTCACTTAAGAATATCTGCTGAAGACTTCAACCTGGATTTGTTCCAAAGTTTTAACCTTCACACAGACTTCTCCCCCTGACCCATCCAGGTTTAGAGATGCTATCAAACCATTGAGTCATACACTAGAAATCACTTCTCACTTCAATCAAGGCTGGGAGCCATCTACTTTGAAGGGAAGATACTGGCACAAATCACTAGTGCTCAGAGTCTGCACAATAATACCCTTCTGAAAATTCCTCTCATCTCCCCAAGGACAAACAAGCACTTCTGCAGTATACAATAGATTGATAATCCTACAGCGTTAACACCCCAAACAAACAAACAAGCTAAAAAATACAAACAACAAAAAGCCAAACCACCAAAGAAAAAAGGAAGAAAATAACCCCCCAAAAGCACACACCAAAAAAGCTAAGAGGAAACCTTTCTCCACCTATACATATAGATCAGTGCTGTGCCTCTGCACCACAGCAGCTTTACAGCAGTGCTGCTGCATTAATCCAACACCAACAAAACCTGAACAATAGCTAATGCTAACAACATTCAAACAAAAAACATACACGTACAGCACAGAAAAGCTTTTCTTGCAACGTACACTAAACCCAAAGCATGAACAGCAAAAAGATAGATCCAGTGGTTTTAGCTGCATTACTGAACTCCTAAATGGGAGTTAATCAGTCTGTAGAAAAACCTTGAAAAGTAGCAGGAAGACACAATGCCATTATTCAGATTTTATACACAGGTGAATATATATTTAATACTCAATATTTTAAGTAGTGTAGACCTTGGATGGGCTGAGCAATTTCACAGTTCAGAGACATCTATGCCATGATTTGTACTCCTGGTACAGACTTAAACTACCTCTGATCATCAATTATGTGGGCAAGGAAAACATATTTAGTGTAAGATTTTTATTTTTTTTCCCCCTAGGTTTGCCTTGAGCAATTTTAAGGCACAATTTCACAGTCTATATACATTGATATGTACTGATTCACTCTTGAATCATCAATTTAACAGAGAACAGTGTTTGCAAAGGAGCTGCAACACAGAACATATACAAACTAAATGGGTAGGGGCTGTAAAAGCAAGAGGGTGGAATACATTAAAAAACACAGTCACTTGCAGCAACTTCAGCTGTATCATAATACACAATCCAAATCTTACAAAATGCTGTAATAAAAGGAAAGTCTTCAGTGTGCTTGCATTATCACAGAATCACCAAGGCTGGAGACCTCTAAGATTAGTGAGTCCAACCACTAA